>NW_027195739.1:0-2500 GCF_038502225.1 Cherax quadricarinatus
ATTTACCTGCAATAAGCCTGACACATTTACCTTCAATTCATCAAACTTCACCTTAAAAATTTACATGTTAAATTTACATTTTCACGTACAGTTCACGTTGCACATTCATTCGTAGTTACCTATACAAATTCACCTTTTGTTCATGTTAAATATTTATTTGCATTTCAACTTAAACATTTGCTTGAAGATCATGTAAATATAACATTGAGTACACAATTAACTCGCACTTAGAAAGTAATGAGAAAAGAAGACCGGAATTTACACAAGGGAAATTTACACAAGGGAAGCAGGGAGAGTTAATAATACTGAAAACAGACGTAGTAGTAGTAGTAGTTGTAGTAGTGTTCGTTGAAGGCGTAAGATAGAAGCAGAGGTAAAGCAGGAGCAGTGGTAGTAGTAATAGTAGTTGTAATTGTAGTTGTAATGGCGAAATAGTAGAGAAAAATCAGAACCAGACAGAGTTTAACAGGAAACAGCAGAGAAAGACAGACGACAGAAAGGGAGGAGGAAGAAGTAAGGACGGAATAGAATTTGAAGTAGTAGTAGAATTGTAAGAAATAGTAGTAGTAGTAATAGTGGTGGTAGTAGTAGTACTAGTAGTAATAGTAATAGTGGTAGTAGAGGTACTAGTAGTAGTAGTAGTAATAGGAGAAGTAGCAGTGATAGTAGTTTTGGTAGAAGTAGTAGTGAAATTAAAAATACTTGTGATAGAAGCAGTGATAGAAAAAGAAAGCAGCACAAGTGCAGCGGAAGTAGAGGTAAAAATAAGCAGGTAGGAGAAGCTGTGTGACTGAAATCTAGAAAAAATAATTGTCGAAACTAAAGCAATACTGACGAAACAATAATAACTGTAGTAGTAATGGCATTTGCGCAGAAAAGTAAATGCCTTGAATCAGCATTAATCGTTGTTACTAACACAAACAAAACAAAGGCAGCTTCATCATCTCTGAAGTCTTAGCGAGAATCCTCCTGAAAACAGTAAACCTGCCATCACATAATTCATACTACATAAAAGGGCATGCCCAGTTTAGGCCAGCAGGCCTACTGCAGTGTTCCTCCTTTCTTATGTTCTTATGTAACAGAGAAGGGACACTGAAACATACCTTCCCAAACCCATTCATATACATTTTCCCAACCTATTTTTTATGCTACACATCCATTGCTTTTGTAACCTTTCTTTCTCATGTACCAGCTGAATTTTCCACATGTATCTGTATCTACTTGTACATGTATCTACTTGTACTACACCTCACTCAAAGCCTATATATACCCTCTGTGTCCATGTATTGTTTGTAGCAGCTTGACAAAGCTCCTGGTGAGCGAAACGTTGCCACTATAAAATGTCACATTAGTTGTATTTGTGTCATTTTACTTAACATATTGTCGGTAATTCTACCAATATTAATTCTGTACCTTGCGTACGTCAGGCCCATATTGGTGCATGCAGCACTAGTACGAAACCCACATCTGGTCAAACACTTCAAAAAATTAGAGAAAGGGCAAAGGTTTGCAACAAGACTAATCCCTGAAGTGAGTGGTCTGTTATACGAGGAGAGGTTAAGGGAAATCGACCTGACGACACTGGAGGACAGGAGAGATAAGGGAGGATATGACAACAACACAAAATACTGAGAGGAATCGAGAAGGTGGACAGAGATAGGATGTTCCAGAGATGGGACACAGCAACAAGTGGTCACAGTTGAAAGTTGAAGATTTAGGTGAATCACAGGGATGGTAAGAAGTATATCTTCGGTTATAGAGTTGTAAGGAAGTGGAATAATCTGGAAAGTGAAGTAGTGGAGGCAGGAAACATACATAGGTTTAAAAAGAGGTATGATGAATATCACGGAGCAGGGAGAAAAGTTCTAGTAGCGGCCAGTGAATAGGCGGGGTCAGGTATGAATTAACTCCTGCAACCACAATTAGGTGAGTACACACACACACACACATATATACACAGAAACACACACAAACACAGGCACATTACTTCACTCCGCCTTCGTTTGTGTAGCTCCATTTTTTTAGGTAGGTGTCCACTGAGCTCACTCGCCATAGTTAACATTAAAATAACACGTAATATAGTTATGCTTACTCACCACACTAAACATCAGTGTAAAGAGTTACTGTGGTGTGCGGTGTGTTCACTTATCACAGTAAATATACACTTTCTTATGAAGGTGTGTAAATTATTCAACTTAATATTTTACATGATTTATGAGGTTCAGCAAGTTATATTTAAAATACTAATGTTGCATAACAGGTGAGGTTGCAAGGTTCACTGCATGTTAGGTAATAAGGTGATTACAGGTGAAATAATGAAGTGCATTACAAGTTAAATAATAAGGTGGTTATTAAATGTTGTTTTTTTGTAGCTAATGGTTACAATAACAATGAAAATGCTGATGAGGATATCTGTAATGTCTCTGAGTTGGATCTGGGATCATGGAAGGTCGGACTGGATGGTAATGCAGTTGATAACTGAGCTACATTGTGATGCATC
>NW_027195739.1:7500-122500 GCF_038502225.1 Cherax quadricarinatus
GTGAAGAGGTGTCAGGAGCAATGAATCGACCCCTGCAACCGCAATTAGGCGAGTACAAATAGGTGAGTACTGACCAAAAAATAAGGATCAATGATCAATGCAGATGTCACCAATTTATTAATAAAAAGAAAAGGAAGAGAATTTTTAAGCTCGACCTGATGATCTTGACGACACAGAGGTTAGTTTCACTGTTAGGATAATAATCTTCCTGGTTAATTAAGAGTTTAAAACTCAAATATTCCTCCATGATTCTGTTAGTGGGATGGATTGTGAAGGACCTGCCTAGTATGGGCTAATAGGCCTGCTGCAGTGCTCCTCCTTTCTTATGTTATGTCATGTGGTGGCCAATGGGTTGGTCCATGGCCCTAGTAAACAGATTCCTCGTGAAATTAGGATCTATGATGCTGTCTTATCTTCTGGACGAAGGATAAATTCTTGTGTATTGAGAGATACTGGTGAAAGGATGCTGGAAGGATATCTACTGGTGAAAAAAAAAAGATTATTGATAAATGAATAACTCTTGATGAAATGTTAGGAAAACTAATGATGGAATGTGAACTGGTACTGAAGAATAATGACTAATAATTACTGCTAAAATATAAGTTTTAATTCAAGGACAGCAAATGGAAGAATAAATAATGTTGGGAGAAGTCGTCATGGTTAGGTGTTGGTGTAAGTGGGGGTAATTTATTTTTTTAAGATATTCCCTAGGTTATTTTATTGGTTGAAGTGCTCTCATATTTACCTGTAAGGCCCTAGTGTACAGAGACCTGTTTAATTAAGTTTTGTGAGAGTACTCGTACAGCTTGCGGAAAGGGAGGGGAGGGTCATGGAGCCTCCCTGTTTATAAATGATAGTGTTTTACTCACTAGTAGCAGAGTGCTAGTGACCTAATGTGAGTACTGGGTAAATGTTTCTTCGTGTGAAGTAATGATGTGTGTAGAGTAGGGTGCATGTTGTGCATGTAAGTTTAATAATAACATTTTATATATATATATATATATATATATATATATATATATATATATATATATATATATATATATATATATATATATATATATATATATTTAATAATAACATTATATATATATATATATATATATATATATATATATATATATATATATATATATATATATATATATATATATATATTATAGGTAGTAGGCTGGTAGACAGCAACCACCCAGGGAGGTACTACCGTCCTGCCAAGTGAGTGTAAAACAAAAGCCTGTAATTGTTTTACATGATGGTAGGATTGCTGGTGTCCCTTTTTCTGTCTCATAAACATGCAAGGTTTCAGGTACGTCTTGCTACTACTTCTTACACTTAGGTCACTCTACACATACATGTACAAGCATATATATACACACACCCCTCTGGGTTTTCTGCTATTTTCTTTCTAGTTCTTGTTCTTGTTTATTTCCTCTTATCTCCATGGGGAAGTGGAACAGAATTCTTCCTCCGTAAGCTATGCGTGTCGTAGGAGGCGATTAAAGTGCCAGGAGCAAGGGGCTAGTAACCCTTTCTCCTGTATATATTACTAAATTTAAAAGGAGAAACTTTTCTTTTTCCTTTTGGGCCACCCCGCCTCGGTGGGATACGTCCGGTGTGTTGAAAGATATATATATATATATATATATATATATATATATATATATATATATATATATATATATATATATATATATATATATAAATATATATATATATATATATATATATATATATATATATATATATATATATATATATATATATATATATATATATATATATATATATATATATATATATATATATATATATATATATATATATATATATATATATATATATATATATATATATATATATATATATATATATATATATATATATATATATATATATATATATATATATATATATATATATATATATATATATATAAAGTTTATATAGGTGAGATTTTGTGTCCTTCCTTATAATAAATTTTATATTGTCTCCACATTTAATGTGAAGGTACAAGCTGACCCTAGAGTGGTTTCTTTTTCTATTTTAAACAATATAAATGCCCTTAGACTAGGCAGGCTTTACGCTTTAGGAACCAGGACTTTTATTTACGTTACGCAGACAAAAGCGTAACAATAAGTACCAGTGAAATTTATCCTCCAGATCGGTAACCATGGTCTTCGATGTGGTGACGTTAGTAACAGTGACAGCTCCTTAAAATATCCATCGTTATCGTGTCTCTTCCCCCCACCCCATCCTCCCCATTTCCCCCATCCCCCCGTCTTCTAGTGTAAGTACCGGGCGGCTCCCTCAAGGAAGGCTCCTTGATGCTGGTGAGGGGCTCTTGATCTAGGGAATTGGATCTGTGCTCCAGTTCCCTGAATTAAGCCTGAATACCTTCCTCATGCCCCTCCCCCTCATAGGCGCTGCATAATCCAATGGGTTTAGCGCTTCCTCTTGATTATAATAATAAAAAATTTCATTTTAGATCATACCTTGCTGCTGAAACTAGAATATTATGGACTCACTGGTCATGCTTCCATTTCCATATAATCTTAGTGTACAGTCAGACGTCACCTTGTGACTCTTAACAAGACTTATTTATATATAAATCCTATCAACACAGAGATGCCACAGGGTAGCGCTTTGGTCTGCTAGTATTCCTTATCTTCATTAATCACAAAATTCTTGCCAGGAACTTCTGTGTAAGTGATACAAGTACGGATGGGACCGATACCAAAATGTTTGCTGATACCAACAAATTTTCAGCCGATACTGATACTTTTCTTATTTTTTTTTAGGAATTATGATAACAATGTTCATTGTATTTGGGAATGTTTATTGCTTAATAGGTATTAAATAACTCGGGGAAAGGTTCAATATTAAATAATTTAATTTCTCTGAGGTTACAATATCATCACTTATTACTAATTACTGGCACGCCCGAGAGGCTAATAAACTAAAAAAAAAAAATTATTATTTCTCCATATTTAGTAATTTGATTAAAACATAATGAGAAATCATATACGACAACAAAAGTTGAAAACATGACCAACCTTTTCCATTATTAAACTAGATTAACACATATCCATTATAGAGAATAGTCTTTTTTTCTTTTAAATGTTGAGAAACATTAAAAATTTAAAAAGCATACATCATTCTCTTACCTAAAAATTTAAAAAATTATAATTTTCATATATACGTTACAGAATAAGTCATCATCAATTGAAGTTAGAAAATCAGCATCTTAAAATTCTCTTAAGTTAATGTGTCCTGTAAGAAGAGTTAATATTCCCACCAATGGTGAACAATATTTCACTCTCAGTTATAAAGGAAAATAAAACTAAAATATTTACTGCCTAAGCTTGCCAGGAATGGAAGAAAATTCTGAATACCATATTTACTCTCCACAACTACAGTGGCTTTCCTCCTTTAGGTAATAATACCACAACGATATATCTGTATATTATAGTTTTAATGTTTACGTTAACACAGAATATGGCTGCAGTTTCATTATAATATCAAAATAAAACTTGTAAGGCTCTCTCAATCTCTGTTACATCATTATGACTTTCTTCATCAGATTCGATGCTACGTGATGCTGCTAGCAAACTAGCTGCACTCCTTAATTGTTTAGCTGCCTTTTGAGATTCCTTCAGTTTGTTTTGAATATTATCAAGGTTTATTTTACGTGGCTCATTTCCTGCATTTACACTGATCAAGTTTTTCTTATATCGGGGATCTAGAAATGTGTTGAATATCGTGGTGTAGTCAGTGGTGCAACTCTTGAACCTAGTTAACACTGGCACTTGCAGGGCTGATAGTGTGCTACACAACCCCGAGAATCTTCAATCATTCATATCTTTGTTGATGAAATACTTTAATTATTGTGCGTGACAGTATTCCTGAGACCAGACGTTTCTTTCACTACGACGTTTAATTGTTTTGCAGAAATATTGCAAACTAAACAGAGAACTTGGAAATAACGTTCTATTTGCTTCCTTAAAATTATGGTATGTGCAATTGCACTTGTTTATTCAGTATGTTATCTAACATTAAGTGCTGTCCCAGCGGGTAGGTACGTTCTGAATGAGCCTTTGTTCTTGCAGAATTTCTAATTTATTGCAAGCTAAAAGAGAATGATTGAAGTGGCTCCAAATGATGTCTTTTATTACTCTCTGCTTCCGGATACAATTAACAATAACCAATTGAAGTGTAAGAAGGAAACATCGGAAACTGTTGTATCCTGTTTCTTCGATTTCTTAAACGAAATTGCCACCAATATTCCGTGTTATCAAATGAATTTTGGAAGCCGGAATGTTGAATTCATGCATTGCTTCTTGAATAATCTCGGTGACTTGCACAGCACTGTGGGATTCAGGAAATGGCATCACTCTGCGGACAACAGTTTTCTGAATTAAATCCTTGAAGAGTCGCATGCGACGAAGTGCACTGTACTTACCAATATGCACTTAGGCGTATGTGGTTATAGGGGTTGAGTTTCAGCTGTTGGCCCAGTCTCTCAACTTGCCAGATTACCTCCTCCAAACCTCAAGAGCCATGTTTTACCTGCTCTTAAAGCTATGTATGGGATCTTCATCAAGACCATTCCATTTCTTATCTGGAGGCTGAAAAGTACTTCTTGACTTACCCCCGTCTCATCTGTGGGGATAGCTTCTCGTTTCTCGCTTCTCAAAAAATGTATCGTCTACTATATCAGCTCCCACGAATATTTTGAATGCTGCTATCACGTCTACCCATGTTTAGCTTTTATCTTACGTCATCAGGTTCAGTTCGAGCATTGGCTGTAAAAGTTAATCGGTTTCTTTGTGCCTCCAGTGATATGCTTGGCACTATGCTCACACCAGGGCCTCTTTGACTGACGTGTGTTGTCTCTGTCTCCCGAGTCTGTACTCTGTGTTTGACTTTCATGCCCATTCCCCAGTCTCCATAACAGTGCATTTGCTGGGGTTGAATCTGACCAGTTTTCAATTTGTCCAGATACCTTTGTAGCCTTACCTTGTCATCGTTGAGAGATATCTGACTCAATCCCTTCTCTCACTCATATATATCAGAAACAGTAACTCATATATATCAGAAACTGGTCTTAGAATTATACTGATCCTTACAGAAACCCGCTTGTCACTCCTCCCCAGTATTACATTTCTTCTCTGTTTCCAATTGCTAAGGCACCGATGCACCTGAGTACATTTCCTGCTATTCTTGACTGCACCTCAAGTTTTTCTTCATGTAACTTTTGACGTAAAGTAGTAAATGTCTTATTATAGTCCAAGAATCTGCAAACTACTCATTCCTTTCTTGTCTCACTTCTGTTACTTTATTACAGATCTCTAGTAAATTATTCGTGCAGATTATTTATGACGTCACTTTCATTCAAGATTCCTACCATTCTTCATCTGATTATCTTCCCCAAGTGACTCGTATATGGCACGTGACTCAGTTTTGTCTTTAACTTCCAATTGTGTCAGTTTCCCTGAATAATTTCTATATTACTACAATATCTTCCATGGCTCTTCTATCTTCCAGTGTGGTTAAATTCAATTCCAGTTGCCTCTCCTCATATTTCATACTCCTTAACTCGGCAACAAGCCTCATTGCATCCTACTACACTTTCTTAAAACTTTCTCAAAATTCTTCCTCAGGTGTGTGTTCCATAGTTCTGTGTACTCCAAGATGGACCTCATTCACGGAAAGAGATTCTTAAGGCTACTTTTAGCATTGCCTGGTGAGTATTGGCTGCAGAGATTAGTATACGTGTGTGTGTGTGTGTGTGTGTGTGTGAGTGTGTACTCACCTAGATGTACTCACCTAGTTGAGGTAGCAGGGGTCGAGACCAAGCTCCTGGCCCCGCCTCTTCACTGGTCGCTACTAGGTCACTCTCCCTGAGCCGAGAGGTTTATTATACCTCTGCTTAAAGCTATGTATGGATCCTGCCTCCACTACATCGCTTCCCAAACTATTCCACTTCCTGACTACTCTGTGGCTGAAGAAATACTTCCTAACATCCCTGTGATTCATCTGTGTCTTCAGCTTCCAACTGTGTCCCCTTGTTGCTGTGTCCAATCTCTAGAACATCCTGTCTTTGTCCACCTTGCCAATTCCTCTCAGTATTTTGTATGTCGTTATCATGTCCCCCCTATCTCTCCTGTCCTCCAGTGTCGTCAGGTTGATTTCCTTTAACTTCTCCTCGTAGGACATACCTCTTAGCTCTGAGACTAGTCTTCTTGCAAACCTTTGCACTTTCTCTAGTTTCTTTATATGCTTGGCTAGGTGTGGGTTCCAAACTGGTGCCGCATACTCCAATATGGGCCTAACGTACACGGTGTACAGGGTCCTGAACGATTCCTTATTAAGATGTCGGAATGCTGTTCTGAGGTTTGCTAGGCGCCCATATGCTGCAGCCGTTATTTGGTTGATGTGCGCTTCAGGAGATGTGCCTGGTGTTATACTCACCCCAAGATCTTTTTCCTTGAGTGAGGTTTGTAGTCTCTGGCCCCCTAGACTGTACTCCGTCTGCGGTCTTCTTTGCCCTTCCCCAATCTTTATGACTTTGCACTTGGTGGGATTGAACTCCAGGAGCCAATTGCTGGACCAGGTCTGCAGCCTGTCCAGATCCCTTTGTAGTTCTGCCTGGTCTTCGATCGAATGGATTCTTCTCATCAACTTCACGTCATCTGCAAACAGGGACACCTCGGAGTCTATTCCTTCCGTCATGTCGTTCACAAATACCAGAAACAACACTCGTCCTAGGACTGACCCCTGTGGGACCCCGCTGGTCACAGGTGCCCACTCTGACACCTCGCCATGTACAATGACTCACTGCTGTCTTCCAGACAAGTATTCCCTGATCCATTGTAATGCCTTCCCTGTTATCCCTGCTTGGGTTCCAGTTTTTGCGCCAATCTCTTGTGTGGAACTGTGTCAAACACCTTCTTGCAGTCCAAGAAAATGCAATCCACCCACCCCTCTCTCTCTTGTCTTACTGCTGTCACCATGTCATAGAACTCCAATAGGTTTGTGACACAGGATTTCCCATCCCTGAAACCATGTTGGCTGCTGTTGGTGAGATCATTCCTTTCTAGGTGTTCCACCACTCTTCTCCTGATAATCTTCTCCATGACTTTGCATACTATACATGTCAGTGACACTGGTCTTTTGTTTAATGCTTTATGTCTGTCTCCTTTTTAAAAGATTGGGACTACATTTGCTGTCTTCCATGCCTCAGGCAATCTCCCTGTTTCGATAGATGTATTGAATATTGTTGTTAGGGGAACACATAGTTCCTCTGGTCCCTCTCTCTGGACCCATGGGGAGATGTTATCTGGCCCCATTGCCTTTGAGGTATCTAGCTCACTCAGAAGCCTCTTCACTTCTTCCTCGGTTGTATGTATTGTGTCCAGCACTTGGTGGTGTGCCCCACCTCTCCGTCTTTCTGGAGCCCCTTCTGTCTCCTCTGTGAACACTTCATTGAATCTCTTGTTGAGTTCCTCACATCACAGTCATTTTTTGTTGTCTCTCCTCCTTCCTTCCTTAACCTGATTACCTGGTCCTTGACTGTTGTTTTCCTCCTGATGTGTCTGTGTAACAGTTTCGGGTCAGATTTGGCTTTTGCTGCTATGTCGTTTTCATATTGTCGTTGGGCCTCCCTTCTTATCTGTGCATATTTGTTTCTGGCTCTACGACTGCTCTCTTTATTTTCCTGGGTCCTTTGTCTTCTATATTTTTTCCATTCCCTAGCACACTTTGTTTTTGCCTCCCTACACCTTTGGATGAATCATGGGCTCATCCTGGCTTTTTCATTTTTCCTGTTACCCTTGGGTACAAACCTCTCCTCAGCCTCCTTGCACATTGTTGCTACATATTCCATCATCTCATTAACTAGCTTCCCTGCCAGTTCTCTGTCCCACTGAACCCCGTTCAGAAAGTTCCTCATTCCCGTGTAGTCCCCTTTCTTGTAGTTTGGCTTCATTCGGCCTGGCCTTCCTGCTTCCCCCTCCACTTGTAACTCTACTGTGTATTTGAAGCTTAAAACCACATGATCGCTGGCCCCAAGGGGTATTTCATATATGATGTCCTCAATATCTGCACTACTCAAGGTGAATACTAAGTCCAGTCTTGCTGGTTCATCCTCTCCTCTCTGTCTTGTAGTGTCCCTTACGTGTTGGTACATAAAGTTTTCCAGTACCACCTCCATCTTCTTAGCCCTCCATGCTTCTTGGCCCCCATGTGGCTCCAAGTTCTCCCAATCGATCTCCTTGTGGTTAAAGTCACCCATGATCAGGAGCTTTGCGCTGCATGCATGAGCTCTTCTGGCCACTGCAGCCAGTGTGTCAACCATTGCTCTATTGCTCTCATCATACTCTTACTTTGGCCTCCTGCTGTTCTGTGGTGGATTATACATCACTGCAATTACCACCTTGGGACCTCCAGAGTGAAGCGTTCCCGCTATGTAATCACTTTCTTCTCCGCTGTCTCCTCTCTCCAGCTCTTCAAAATTCCATCGATTTTTGATCAGCAGTGCCACTCCTCCACACCCCCTGTTCCCTCTGTCTTTCCACAGGATCTGGTATCCCGTTGGAAAGATGGTATCTGTTATCAAACCTGTAAGCTTGGTTTCTGTGAGGGCTATGATATCCGGTGATGCCTCTCTGACTCTTTCGTGCCACTCCTCCCACTTATTTGTTCTTCAATCAGCATTTGTGTACCAAACCTTCAGTTTCCTTTCCAACACTGTGGTTTGGGGGCCTGTGAGGGTGGGAGACCTGGCAGCATACTGTAGGATTCTATAGCTGGGTGTTGGGTGGAAGCTGTGGGTATGGATTGTAGTGTGTGTTGGGATGGTGTGATAGGTTTTGGGGTTCTGAGGATAGTTGTGTGTGTGCTTGCCCTTGCTGCTCTGTTCTGCTCTGACTGACCTCTGCTGGTTCCATCCTTGTCTTCTTTCCTAGCTCCTTTCGCTTTTTTGTCCTCTCCCTCAGCTGCTGTCATTTTATTTGTGTTCTGTCTCTGTCTAGGAACACCCTCTTGTACTCTTCTGAGTATTTCAACCATGGTTTCTCTTGGAGGATCCTGTTCCGCACTGTTTCTGTCCTGAGTATCAGCTTGATTTGTCGGTTTCTCCCCTTCAAGTACCCCCCCCCCCCATTCTCGGAAAATTTACAATCTCGTCCTTGTCTTCTTCACCTATTTCCGTGATGATTTTCACAATCTCCTTTCTTCCTGCCGTCTTTCAGTATGTCCTTTCCTCTCTCTCCTGAAGCCCATGGATAAACACTGATTTTGCCCTTTCCTCCTCCCATTGCCTCTCCCCCTGTGACTCTGGATCCTGTCTATATGTGGTAATTTTCTCCCTTGATTTTTCTAGTGGCTCTTGGTAGCATTGTTGTGCCTCAGCATTCGACCTATCACCCTCTCCATCTGCACCCAGCTGCTCTTTCCTTTCACTCCTTGGCCCTTCTTGGCAGGCTGATATGACCTTAGCATAATTCATATCTCCTTCCTTCCTGTTTGGCCTCTCAGCTTCATATCTGTGTCTTCTCTGGTCACTGCCCTTGTAACTCGCTTCAGCCTGTTTAACTCAACTTCTAGGACCTTTATCCTGGCTACTGCAGTCTCGACTTGTGCCTCCCATTTCTTCGTCTTCTTCTCCAGCCTCTTTTCCAATTTCACAGAGAGCTCTTTCTCCATTTTTTAAGAAAGCTCTCCTAATTTTCTCTCCCACTCTTGTTCCATCCTTTTCCACTGCTCCTCCATTCACACCTCCCTACCAGAACCATTCTCATCTGATCCCTGATTCCTGTGAGTCCCCACCATTTTGAGTGAGAGAGAGAGAGAGAGAGAGAGAGAGAGAGAGAGAGAGAGAGAGAGAGAGAGAGAGAGAGAAGGGAAGGGCAGAAAGAGAGAGAGAGGGGGAGAGTGAGAAGGGAAAGGGAGAGAGAGTGAGAGAGAGGGGGAAAGAGATAGAATGGAAGGGTAGGAGAGGAGGAGAGTGAGAAGGGAAAATGAGGAAGAGAGAGAGAGAGAGAGAAGGGAAAGGTAGGAGAGAGGGGGAGAGTGAGAAGTAAAAAGGGGGAGAGAGAGAGAGAGTGAGAGAGAGAGGGGGAGAGAGAGAGAAGGGAAAGGTAGAAGGAGAGAGGGGAAGAGTGATAAGGGAAAAGGGGGAAGAGAGAGAGCGAGAGAGAGAGATAGAGAGGGGAGAGGGGAGGGAGGGAGGGGGCAAAGAAAGGGGGAGAAGGGAGAGAGAGGGGGAGAGATGGGAGAGAAGAGGGAGAGAGGGGGAGATGGAAGAGAGGATAGGGGGAGAGAGAGGGGAGAGAGATGGGAAAAGGTATAGGGGAGGAGGGGAGAGAGATGGGAAAAGGGAGAGGGGAGAAATAATGAGAGGGGAGAGATGTTAGAGGGGGAGAGATGTTAGAGGGAAGAGATGTCAGAGGGGAGAGATGGGAGAGGGGAGAGAGGGGAGAGAGAGATAGGTAGAGAGATAGGTAGAGAGAGATAGGTAGATAGTGAGAGAGGGGAGAGAGGGGAGAGAGAGAGAGAGAGAGGGAGGGAGAGAGAGAGAGAGAGAGAGAGAGAGAGAGAGAGAGAGAGAGAGAGAGAGAGAGAGAGAGAGAGGGAGGGAGGGAGGGAGGGTTACAGGGTCACTTCACAGGAAGGTGTGAATTCCTGTGTAAGTATGTGTGTGTGTGTACTACAGCTTTTACAAGTGCTTGTTCCTGTGTGTGTGTGTGTGTGCCCCCACTTCTAAGTATTCATACTGCTAATAAATACCGGTAGTAATACCAGTAATTCTAAAGCTTACAAAGTACTTTTAACACTTATCGATTCTCCTTATAAAATACAGAAAGTAGATAGGTTGTAAAATTTAGTTTGTCTCAGCTTAAGTGTCTGACGTTATCCATCACTACTGCTTTACTCCTTGCACTCTCATCTACGCTATTTCTACTCTAATTCTGGTAATAGCTTGCAGGAGTGAGTGACCAGTATCTAACAGTGATGCAAGACCAGAATTCAACCCCACAACATGCAACCTCAATAGGTGAGCAATACTTGCACTGGCAGCGGAGCGATGACAAGTTGCCAGGTGCTGATGATGTAGTCGTCATACATAGGCCTTCTGTCACTATTTTGAAAATCCTTCACCCGTGATGTTTATAACCATATATGCTCATGCATCCCGCGTTCCTCAAGTGATTTCACTTTTCACTTATGACAGAATACACTTCACATTCGGTGTTACACTTTATATGTATAATGGCATACAACTGTTGTGACGTCACTGCTTCAGCAGGCCTACTACTGTGTGTGTATGTGTATGTGTGTGTGTGTGTGTGTATGTGTATGTGTATGTGTGTGTGTGTATGTGTGTGTGTGTATGTGTGCATGTGTGTATGTGTGTGTGTGTGTGTGTGTGTATGTACTCACCTAATTGTTTTTGCAGGGGTCGGTTCATAGCTCTTGGCCCCACCTCTTCACTGGTGTGTGTGTGTGTGTGCACGTGTACTCATCTAATTGTACTCACCTAATTGTGGTTGCAGGGGTCGAGTCATAGTTCCTGGACCCGTCTCTTCACTGGTCGCTACTGGGTCACTCCCTGCTCTGTGAACTTTATCATATCTCTTCTTAAAGCTATGTATGGATCCTGCCTCCACCACCTCCCTTTTCAGTCACAGGGATGAAGAAATACTTTGTAACATCCGTGTGACTCATCAGAGTCTTCAGCTTCCAATTGTTTCCCATGTTGGTGTGTCCCATGTCTGAAACATCCTGTCCCTGTCCACCTTGTCGATTCCTCTCAGTATTTCATATGTTATCGTGTACCCCTTTTCCCTCCTGTCCTCCAGTGTCTTCAGGTCAACTTCTCTTAACCTCGTAGAACATCCCCCTGAAGTCCGGGACTAGACTCGTTCCAAACTTTTGCACTTTCTCCAATTTCTTGACGTGTTTGACCAAGTGTGTGTTCCATACTGGTGCTGCGTACTCTAATATGGGCCTGACTTACGCGGTGTACAGTATCGTAACTGACTCCTTACTTAGATGTCGAAACACTGTTTTTGGGTTTGCTAGGCGCCCATATGCTGCAGCGGTTATTTATTTGATGTGCGCCTCAGGAGATGTGTTCTGTGTGATGCTCCCCCCAAGATCCATTGACCCTCTAGGCTGTACTTCGTCTGTGGTCTTCTTTCTCCCTCCCCAAGCACTTGGTTGGGTTAAACTCCAGGAGCCATTTGTCGGACCAGACTTTGCAGCCTGTACAGACACCCTTGATAAATGAGACACTTTTGCAACACTTAAGTATCTTTTTTCTGGATACGTTTCCCTGTTTGTCTGTCTACAATAACCTAAATTGCGCTCCACTGTTATCCATCCCGTATGGGCTATATTTCATTGCATTCATTGGATAATTTTTCCCGATAGAACTTTTAATGAAAGTGTTCTGCCTATTCGTAAACCAAGTACTTAGGGACATGATAATTCACACTATTGTCCCATTGCTCTTACCACTGCAGTATGCAAAGGTGATGGAAGGTCTGGTAAACAGACATTTGATGTGGCATTTAGAGAGACATGATAGTCTCTTCCCTCGTCTATATGGCTTTCGTTAAGGCCGCTCTACTATTGGTCCCTTACTCCGCTTGGATACGTATGTTCATAATGCCTTTGTTAGTAATCACTCCGTTATCGCAGTTTTTTTTGATCTAGAAAAGGCACTACATCGAGATATAATATCTTGGCAAGCCCACTCCTAAGGTCTCCAAGGTAATCTGCCATTTTGAGAGAGATTTCCGTGTTCGGGTTAATTTGCTTCCCCCTGACTTTGTCCAGCTGAAGGTGTCCCTCAGGGATGTGTTAACACCACACTGTTTCTCCTTGCTATAAACGATCTGGCATCTGTTCTTCCTTCCAATATTTGGTTATCAATGCTGATGAATTTGCTATAATTTGTGCAGCCGATGGCTGTCGCCTAGCAGCAGCCTTTCTCCAGAATGATTCCAACCATGTTTCCCATTCGACCATTACTCATGGGTTTAAATATTCTAGTGCAAAATGCACCAAATTATTTCACCAGACGTTCAATTTTCCCTGATACTCCATTGTACCTGTATGGTTTACGTGTCCCTGAACGTAATACGGTCAGATTTCTCGGCCTTCTGTTTGATCACCGGCTGTCCTAGAAACCTCGCATTACCTTCCTGAAATCAAATTGTCATAGCCGTCTGAACCTCCTTAATTAAAACCCTCGCTCATCTTTCATGGGGGCGGATAAACGAACTCTCGTCCTACTGCATACAGGCCTAATAATATCAAAACTAGAGTATGTTGACCAGATATATTCAGCGGCCTCTCCTGTGGCTTTCCTCTTTCTACACTTGCTCCCATCCATCACCAAGGATTACGTTTATGTTTGAGTGCCTTTCGCTTCTTACCAATCGAGAGTTTATTTGCAGAGGCGAATGTTCCATCCTTGAACGATCACCGTGATGCTTGTTGCCTCCGCTGTTGTGTTCGCTCTCACGACCTTCACTATCCTTTACATACAGGATACTAACAGACGTTAGGAGAGATCCATCATTTATTCGCCCCTGTTTACTCCGTCCCTTTTCTCATCGTCTTTGGTCGCTCTTGTCTTCTCTTCAATTGCCTCCTTTATATATTCATCTAGCTTCTAACTTTTCACTTTACCCCTGGGAGATTCCAACAGCTCGTGTCTCATCTTCCCCACAGCCGAGCACGAAACCCCAAATACCTGCAGTTGCTCCTCGCTCTCTTTATCTTAATCATTTCCGGTCTCATTCTCATGCTTTCGCAGTGTACACTGATGGTTCTAAATCCTCTGACGGTGTTGGGTTTACAACATTGTTTCCAGACATCGTAGTGAGAGGTCATTTATTAGACTCGGGTAGCGTTTTTGCAGCTGAATTGTGTGCATTTCTCATTGCAATTATCCTTATTGCATCTATGCCTACCTCTACGTTAGTAATCGTCTCAGACCCCTTCAGTGCTTTGCAAATTATTAAACAATTTGATTCGCCTCATCCCCCTAGTTCTTCGTATACAACTTTGGTTGCTCTGCATTACAGACAAAAATAAAAAAAATATATTATTTTTGGTCCCTGGTCATGATCAGGGCACTGAGCAGGCAGACTCTGCTGCGCAGTCAGCAATACATGACCTTCCTGTCTCATATAAAGTTATTTCATTCTCAGACTATTTTGCTGTAATCTCTAAGCACCTTCACAACCGTTGGCAACAATTTTGGTCCGACATGCCTCATTCTATTCTATTAAACCAAGTTTAGGTTTCTGGCCTTCTTGTCATCGATGCCGAGGTTGGGAGATAAGGTTTCCCAGTTTCCGCATCAGGCACACCCGTCTCACTCATGGGTATCTGACGGAGAGGCGCCCTGTTCCACTCTGTGAGAATTGCCTGGTTCCAATTTCAATTTCTCATATACTATTGGACTGTCCTGTCTCTGCGAGCATGCAGAATTTTCCTCCGAGGTCGTCACCGCTCTAACATTCTTACTTTTTTTTTCCCTCTTGGCTGACGTCATCACCTTCGACTTTTTTGACAACAACCGATTTAATACACAAACTTTAATAAAGCTTCCTTTGACACTCCTCACAGCCTTTTCTATCTCTAACTCTGTGATCTTCTCCAACCTTACTTATACTATGATCCTGCATCACCTCACCTGCAGCGCTGTATGACCCTAGTGGGTTTAGCGTTTCTTTTTTATTATAATAATTATCAAAAATACTGTGCTATATTTCTCAAGTAACATTACTTACCCTTTATTAAATAATCTAGCCTTATCTTATACAGTGGACCCTTGAATTTAGTAGTGCCTTTTCTGTATGCAAAACTATTTTTACTGTCTATAAAATGTATGTTTTGTTAATATTTCCCATAGGTAATAATGTAAATCCAATTAAACCATTCCAGACACCCAAAAATATTAACAAACAATACATTTTATAGATAATAAAAATAGTTTTGCATACAGAAAAGGCAGGACTAAATTCGAGTGTCCACTGTATATACTTGGGGATCTACAACAACAAGTCGCCTAAAGCTCATTGTTACTCAACAGAACATACCTACTAGAATAATCACCTAATTACGTTCCAGACAACACCTGTTCTCCCAGATATTCCTGCGTACTGCTGTGATTTTTATATGCATAGGATTCTGTCTTCGACACACAGTTCTGATTCTTTCTGGAAAATTAGGTAACATTCAGTGAGGGATCGTTCGTCCCGTAAAAGTCACACAGCGCCTAAGTAATTAGAAGCACTCATGTTCGATCCACTGAAGGGGAGCACAGGTCCAATTCCTACGATCAAGAGTCCTTCACCGGTATTAAGGAACAGCTGCAACAGAACATAGACACAATACAAGAGATAATTATAACACTGACATACCAAGTATTCGACTTAAAAAGTCGTAAGAAATTCATGGAAATAAAGAACCCTAAAACTTGGAACATCTTACTAGAAGATAAAAATAGTTCCCTCTCTGCCACTTGCTTTAAAAATATATTTAATAAAAACACTACCCCAATCTGTTCTAAAATTTGCATAGATAAATTATATTTTAGTATGCAAGTTAACTGGGACAGAAGTAAATTTTGTGTTAAGGAGTAGATAGCTAAATGTTATGAACGTTTTACCTCACCCGATTGAAAGAAATTGATATATGATCATATAAGGTTCTCACATACTCTCCTTCCCTCTCCCTTACTATTATAAGATTGTTGCATAATAAATGTCAACACTACTTCATAAACTATTCGTATTTAATACTGAATGTATCTGTCAATGTTTTCCTAAACGATTATTACTAAAATTAATAAAGGATGATTTAGAAATTAGTGATGTACATTTTTGATATTCGTAATACAGAATAAATTTCTAAATTGTCCTAAAACTTAAGTGAAGAATTCAGTAAAGTTTGTTATAATTTAGATGTAGTATGACTCAGTGGCAGCTGGAGTGTCCTTGTGTGGGAGTGAAAACTGAGAAATGGAAACGACAAACTACGTTTGGTATTTGTAAACGTGGTAATTGTTAATTATAGAGATAATAGAAAATATTGTACCACCTGGTATATTTTAAGAAGTATGATGAAATATTAGCAATTTAAAAAAATATTTTTGGAGGTATTGAAGAACTGATGGAGTTAAGTTGAAAATAGTCCTGTTTGAGGGGGGTTGGGGAGTGAGGGAGCGAAAGTGGGAGAATTGCAGGGAAGGTGACGGAGTGAGGGAGGAAAAGTGGAAGAATTACAAGGAAGGTGAAGGAGTGAGGGAGGAAAAGTGGAAGAATTACAAGGAAGGTGAAGGAGTGAGGGAGGAAAAGTGGAAGAATTACAAGGAAGGTGAAGGAGTGAAGGAGGAAAAGTGGAAGAATTACAAGGAAGGTGAGGTAGGGGTAGGAAATGGAGTTGAGTGAAACAAAATTTAACGTGATACGAATAGTCAAAGAATACAATTTTAATGTTTAAACTAATATTAAATGTGTGAGGACATTAGACAAGAGTGACAGCAAGTGACTTACGGTTTTACGTGATGTTGGAGTGTGAGCACAAAAACATTTGTGAAGAGATTCAGGGAAAACCAGGTATCCAGAAAGCCCCAGGGTGAGAAGTATTCTGTAATTCTGTATTCTGTAGGAAGGGCGAGGAATATAGCTGTTTTAAGGTCATATAAACAGTGATGTCAGAGTGATGCAACACACTGAGTAAACTAATAAATCAGAACCTTGTATGAAAAAACTTATGAAATCACCTCCTTATTATGAAAATTAACTTTTTCTTTTATTAAATAACTTCCTTTAAAAACTAATCCTTCAAAACATTACTTATTATGAAATTATAAATTATTTAGGAAAGATCTTGACCTTATTATGAAAAACATTATTCCCTTTTACTAAAACACAACCTTTTACTTAAAATTTTTTTTTTAAGTTAACTTAAAATCACTCCTTTTACCAAAAAAGTGACCTATCTTTTTTCTAAACCATTCTAACTTTCATTATGATTTCCTACCTTTTATTAAAGCATTCTCTTTCTAAAAAAAAAACTCAACCTTCATTAAAAAATTCAAACTTTTACCAAAATATTATATCTAATACTGAAAACACTCAACATTTTACTAAAAATTCCTCTGAATAAATAAACGAGATGAGTCTTGAGAGAGACGATAAAATGCGGAGGTAATGAGTAACAAAGACGATGTATCAAAACATCATCATGGGGATGTATAGCATTATTGACTCACGAAATCGTAATGACACGATTGCAGACAAACCATACCCCAGCCGGGATTGAACCCGCGGTCAGAGAGTCTCTTATTGTGGCTAGCTGGTCTAGTGGCTAACGCGACGGGCTGGAGTTTTGAGACTCTCTGACCGCGGGTTCAATCCCGGCCGGGGTATGGTTTATAGCGTTATTGTTGGTAGTATCAGATTTCGTTAGCGTCCTTAGTCAACAAGAGAGAGAAAATGTTGAGCCAGGGAGACGTTGGTAGGTGTCCATGAAGAGGTAATTTTCTTCCTCCTACTTGTCGGTTTTATTTTGTCGATAACTCGAGAACGCCTCATCGACTCGGATTTAAATTTTCATCACTTGTATATGGTAACGATGACCAATTTCTTGGAACAATTGGCATGTTCATGCCTCTATGAACAAAACTGGTGAATCCATTCCCAGTTTCTTGGGATACCAGATAACTGCTGTAGCATATGGGCGCCTGGGAAACCTGAGAACAGAGTTCCGATACCTTAATAAGGAATCGTTCAAGACATTGTACGCTATGTACGTCAGACCCATACTGGAGTATGCAGCACCAGTTTGGAACCCACAGCTGTTCAAGCACGTCATAAGTTAGAAAAAGTACAAAGATTTGCAACAAGGCTAGTTCCAGAGCTCAGGGGAATGTACAACGATGAAAGGTTGAGGGAAATCGGACTGATGACGCTGGAGGACAGATGGGTCCGTCACTGACCCAAACACCTACCTTTCCCCGTCCCCTCAGAAGGGTTAAAAGGGAGGTGGAAGACCTCAGAGATTTCCAAAAAGCAAGTTGCTGAATATTAAGAAAATGCAGTAGTTGGCCCATAGCTGCATGTAATCGACATCAACTGATCTGTTGTCATATGGAATCATTTTAACTTAGTGGTTAAACACTCCCAAACATTGCAATATTATTCAGATTCAGTAGTTGTCAACATCTAATATCATATGTCAGAGAATATTCCAGAGGTGCCGGAAAAGAAGGGACTCTTCACAGATACCTACATATTTACTTACCACCTAATAATTACCTATCCTGATCTACGACAGTTGCACTGTTTCTTAACACCAGGACCACAGAGGCGACAAGTCGCTCAACTCGACTTACCTTGGCTTTCTTAAAAACTCACATACTTGATACGTAATTTGTAGTCACATAAACTTTTGTAAATATACTTGAATGCAGGGCCTAAGCAGACTTCTGTTATTATGGAATTTCCCATTGTAATAAGAGTAAATGTGTTACTTAAGTATAAGCAGGTGCCTAAGGCTAAAAGCCTTGTCTAGGGGCATTCAGAATATTAAAATGCACTAGCCTAGGGCCAGCTTGTTTCTACACACAAACAAAACTTAGCTAGATGGTCAGATGAGGAGACAGATAAATTCACCTTATGTTATTATCAAGAAGGGCACTTTAACTAACATATACAAAAATATATTATTTACACTGTTTACAACACACAATACCATTAAAAAATTACGAAAACTCGCTTAGTTCACTGCTTCTAGTTGTTTTAGTTTACCACATATACAACAGTGGGGCCCCCATGACCTTCCTCCCCTCTGCCGGCCTCTTAGCCTGCAGGCAAACAATACTGTTATGTATACTCTTCAAAAAAAATACCAACCCCATGATTAACCATATACCAGTCTTCTCCAACCACTGCTCTCCCGGCACTGATACAAACATCTTTCCTTTTTCTCTCCTGGCCACTTTGTCCCGGTCTAATACACGTCCGTTTTATGTTCAGTCAGAGTTCACTGACATTATCTTAATGGAGCGTTTTTAATACACTTTTTATTTTACAACATTGCAGTGACCTACATAATGCCCTGACATGTCACTACCTACTGGTGAAACGTACGGAAAAGTTTATCGTAGTGTACCCTCACAACAAAACCAGAGTAACTGAGCTCTAATACGGGCATAGTCTCCCCTGCACCCACCTAAGGGAATGTTAAACCTCCCAGTATTCGCTATGTATTGTGATATTTTTCCAAGTACTGCGACCCAGACTGATGGGATTCCCAATGGGCAAATCGTGCATGAAAGATGTGGAGTATGCTGATCTAACGTCACCAAGACCCCTTACAAAATGAGCAATGAGGGGAATTTTTTGTATGCCAGCCTTGCTTAAGATTGTGCACACTTGACTCAAGTAAATAGCTGTCGAGTGTGTATGTTCAATCACTTGAATTATATAAAGCATTCCTGTCATGTGTGATGAAAGAGGATTCAATTATGTTCCTTTCAATAACAGAACAATTGGGTACCATGACCTTACCTACTGCCCACCCCAGTAGATGACTGCGAGTACTAACACGATTTAAGATTGCATTTGACTCTTGTGCCAGTCTTAACGAGTACTGATGTTCTAATCTGATTTCAATTGCTTTACCCGTCTGTCCGACGTACCTAAAAGAATTGATTGTGCATGGGACCTTGTAAATACTACCAACAATGTTGGATGGTGCATTCTTAATCAACTTCTGCTTCACTCTCCCACTATTCTTGAATACATTATTTATATTGAGCTTTTCTATGCATGCATCCTGGCTATATTCTCACTGTAAGGCAAAACCAGTATATTTTTTTATAGGAAAGTTCTTCCCTAGGTTCAGTCCTGTAGAAAGACTTCTTGTCTTCCAGAAACTCCTCAACAAAATCCCTAGGATATCTCAGTTTAGTAGCTATGTTAAGTATCTTAATAATTTCATCATCCAGATATTACAAGCTACAAATAGGTAAAGCTCTCAAGACATTCTCAAGAATAACACTCATTTTAGCCCCAGATTTATGATTGGAATAATAGTGAATGTATGATGACATACTGTACACTGTAAATCTAAATTTCTTGTCGATACGATGAATTAGAACATCTGGGAAAGGCAGTTTGTTATTTATATACTTCGTGCTCTATTCCTCTATAACGGGGGCCCTTGTTGCGGAAAAGAGGCTCTCGGTCTGATGAATTGGACTTTTTGGTCTTTTTCCTCCGACCGAACCTAATTACCCCCCAATCCTCCCTTCTCTATCCCATTCTCCCCATCCCCTCTTTTTCCCCTCCCTCCCCCCTCCCAACCCTCCCCTTTTCCCCATCCCATTTGTAGCTTCTGGGGTCTTCCCCTCTGGCATTACGGTTTCCAGGTAGGGGGAAGTGCGCTGGAGTTCATCCAGTTCCGTGAGGTTCCCTGGGTGTGGTGAAGTTTTCCGTGGAATCTGAATTATCTGGAGGTGCCCTGCTCCCTTCCCGGATTTCTGAGAAATGGGCGGGGTTTCCTGCAGGTGACGGGTGCATCTCCAGAGGCTGTCTATCGGTTCTGGGAGGTGGCAGCCAAAGGAGGTATGCTTTGTGGTGGGCTTCCAACTGCTCTCTGTTTTGTCCATTGAGGTGGCTCAGTAGATGTGAGGTTGCTATCCCGGAGCGCTGGATTACTGGCGTGATGGGTAGGGTACAGCATGGGTTCTATGCTGCAACTGCACTACTTGTGGTCTCGAGGTCCTCTCTTATGAGGGGAGGAAATTATAGCCCTTTCATGCCTTCTAGTGACAGTCCCTCCAATATTCCTCTTTTTCTTCCTTTTATTCTTTCCTTCCATCTTTTTTTTTCCTTAAAATAATAATAAAGTCCCATCATCATGGAGTCCTCGTTCCGTGAAAACCCTCCTCCTCGCAGGTCCCTCCTTGTTACCATATCCTGTTCTGACCCGGCTTCGTTATCAGACCATTCTTTAGAGTTTTCCCATACCCCTGTACCTTCTACTGGTGACACTTCGTCACATGTTCCAAGTGCCTGCTTCTGTTAGTGTCTATACTGCTTGCACGCCTTTAACTATACATCTGGCTTCCCGAATACAGTTTTCGGATCGCCCGCGATACTACACCAAAACATTCCAAACCATTTATTGACAGTTCTTCGATGTCTACTCATTCTACTCAAAAACGACCTATGTGACACAAGTACTCAGTGAATTAAATTTTTTTCCCTACAACCGACATCTCCAACTGATTATCTTTCTGGTAAAGATCTTTTACGACACGGCCAAAATATATCCTGTCGCAGTTCAGAATGCAGAACAAGCTAATGATCTTTCCCATATTACTTCCATAGATAACATTCCAGTCACAGATCAAAAGCACGCTACTCTTAACTCTTGAAGAGATACGGTGGTTTTACCATTACCATTGTAAAGAGTGATTTTCAGTCTTGTGGTGATGATATTTTGGAGCAATTAGCCCTTCAAGATCTTCCTATTCTCAAAATGGATACATATATCCTTCCCGTTCGTGGGCAGAGGTGCTTTCCCAGTAACAAATTCTATGGCAAGCATGATACGTAAGCGATGGATGGGGTTCATCTCTCTGGGGCTGGGATGGTTGCATTAGCCAGTTCGATTGAGGGGGTAATTGATGACTTGTCTAGGACTTTAAACTAATAGATTATGGAGGTATGGGTGTTCGTTGGAAACAATCAGGCTGCAGTATTATTGTTGGAAACAGCAGATATTACCAGCACACCTCGGGGATATGTTTGAAAGACAGTATTCAAAATAAAGTTTCTAGTAAAGGCAAATCAATTGATCAACAAGCAAAGAGAGATAGTAGAGGGCAACGAGTGATTCCAGTAACTAGTGACATGGTCCTCAGACAAATATGGAAATTAAAACCTAACAAATCCCCAGGTCCTGATGAACTGTTTGCAAGGGTGTTAAAGGAATGTAAAGAAGAACTTAGCAAACCTTTGGCTAATCTTTTCAACATATCACTACAAACTGGCATGGTGCCTGATAAGTGGAAAATGGCAAATGTATTTCCCATTTACAAGGCAGGTGACATGTCCTTAGCTTCAAACTATAGACCTATAAGTCTTACCTCCATAGTGGGAAAATTTATGGAATCAATAATTGCCGAAGCTATTCGTAGCCATCTTGATAGGCATAAATTGATTAATGAATCTCTACACGGTTTTACAAACTTTTTTCACTAAGGTGTTTGAGGAGGTAGATCATGGTAATGAATATGATGGTGTATATGGACTTCAGTAAGGCTTTCAATAGAGTTCCACATCAGAGGCTATTGAGGAAACTTAAGGCACACGGAATAGGAGGAGAAATTTTTTCCTGGGTAGAGGCATGGCTGACAAATAGGCAGCAGAGAGTTTGCATTAATGGGGAAAAATCAGAATGGGGGCACGTAACAAGCGGTGTTCCGGAGGTTAGTGTTGGGCCCGTTGTTGTTCACAATTTACATAAATGACATAGATGAGGGAATAAATAGCGACATAAGCAAATTTGCTGATGACACCAAAATAGGCCGTTCAATTCGCTCTAATGAGGACCATAGAACACTTCAGGATGATTTGAATAGACTGATGCAATGGTCGGAGAAATGGTAGATGCAGTTTAATATAGACAAATGCAAAGTTCTAAATGTTGGACAGGAAAATAACCATGCCACATATAAATTAAATAATGTAGATCTTAATACTACTGATTGCGAGAAGGATTTAGGAGTTCTGGTTAGTAGTAATCTAAAACCAAGACAAGAGTGCATTAGTGTTCGCAATAAAGCTAACAGAATCCTTGGCTTCATATCTAGAAGTATAAATAATAGAAGTCCTCAGGTTGTTCTTCAACTCTATATATCCTTGGTTAGGCCTCATTTAGACTATGCTGCTCAGTTCTGGAAAACGTAGAGAGGAGGATGACAAAGATGATCCCATGAATCAGAAATCTTCTCTATGAGGATAGACTGAGGGCCCTGAATCTGCACTCTCTCGAAAGGCGTAGAATTAGGGGGGATATGATCGAGGTGTATAAATTGAAACCAGGAATAAATAAAGGGGATTTAAATAGCGTGCTGAAAATTTCCCACCGAGACAGGACTCGCAACAATGGCTTCAAGTTGGAAAAATTCAGATTCAGGAAGGATATAGGAAAGCACAGGTTTGGTAATAGAGTTGTGGATGAGTGGAACAAACTCCCGAGTAAAGTTATAGAGGCTAAAACGCTATGTAGTTTTAAAAATAGGTTAGATAAATACATGAGTGGGTGTGGGTGGGTGTGAGTTGGACCTGACTAGTTTGTGCTACTAGGTCTGATGCGGTACTCCTTCCTTAAGTGGAAGTGTCCTGATTAGATGGGTCATTGGGCTAATCCGGGGGGGGGGACATGGACCTGCTTCGCATGGGTCAGTAGGCCTGCTGCCGTGTTCCTTCTTTTTTATGTTCTTATGTTCTTTGACTGCCGCCACGAACTCCCGTCCTCCATTTATATCGCAGGCCATCGCATGGAGGTCCATAAGGTCGTCTCTACTCCCCAACAGTGTCGAGATTGCTGGTGCTTTAGACATCCCTCTAAATACTGCAGATCTGCTGTGGAGCGCCTGGTCTGCAGTGCTGCAGATCATACTGATACATATTGCAGTCTTCCCCTTACCTGTCTCAATTGCAATGAACCTCATCCTTCTTTTTCCCGCTGGTGCCAGGTTTATCATAATGAGCGAGAAATCCGTTGTCTTAGGGAGAGTGGAGGCCTTATACTATGGCTGTCTCTTAGCTCTGCCTTCAGGGGAATCTTCCTCATATCCTTTATTCACGAGAAGCTAGGAGACCTCTAACCTTAATGGTCCCCCTGTCTACCGGACTCCCCGGTGTGTCTTCCAGGGTCACCCCGTCTCTAATTCTTTGGCAGTTTTGCCCTCTGAAACCCCCACCACCTAACCTACTTCTGCCTCTACCTCTTCTCGCTCACTAGGCCTCTCACACCTGCATCTTCGCGCTTCTCACTTGCGAAGCTGAACCGGTCTCATCAGACCAAGCCTCTTCGCATTCCTCCAGTACTTACAATTCACTAAAAGTTTTCCTTTTCGGCCTCAGTGCCTCGTTCTCACCCTCTTTCTATCTCATGCGGAGGTGGGGGTTCACCCTCCCCTCCTCATGTATTCCCTTCTTCTCCTGCTCCCCATCCCTAGTCTTCTTCCTCAGTTACCTTCCAACTTCCTTCC
This sequence comes from Cherax quadricarinatus, assembly GCF_038502225.1. Classification (NCBI taxonomy): domain Eukaryota; kingdom Metazoa; phylum Arthropoda; class Malacostraca; order Decapoda; family Parastacidae; genus Cherax; species Cherax quadricarinatus. The sequence goes on from NW_027195739.1 coordinate 31,820, forward strand.
TCTCCTGTTCCACCGCAGGACTCTTCTGTCCTCGCCAGTGCATCTCTCCAGGTTCATACTCCCCTCCCTCTCTCAGATCTGCTTGCTCTACCTCGCCTATTTTTGAAATCATATCATTGAGACGTTCCTTATCCAGTGAGAAACTTGACACAATCTCCAACTACATTGCGGAGACGAAACCCTCGATAGACACCGACGCGCCTCCATCTACCCCTTCTTATTTTTCACGACCCTCACAGCAATCTTTTTCTTCTCATCATTCTGATTCCTTCTTGCTTACACGCTTGCCGTTGCCTGCACACATTGACTTCACTGACCATAGTAGCCTATAGAATTTATCGCTTCTTATTGTTAGCATACTTGTCTTTGTAAATAGTAACTTATTTACAATGGAATATTCGTGGTCTCAGGGGTAATCGGGGAGAGCTCCTAGTGTTGCTCTCCCAGTTTTTCCCCAGTATGTGTTGGGTTACAAGAGCCCAAAATTCTCGTGTGCGTTGGTATACTGTATCAACAGATCTTCATTCATTCTCTGCTGCACTATACTGCAGTTCTTATTTATTTGCACAGATGGTATACCATTTGCTCTATATCTTTCCTCCTCCTGCGCATTCTGTATCTCGGATATTGCATTCTTGATCTCTACTGCCGCCCATCTTGCTGTTAGGTGATTTTAACGCACACCATCTTCTTTGGGGAGGGTCGCACTGTGACTCGTGGTGATCAGTTAGACTCTTCTCACTTCTCATCCTTTTCTTGTTTTAAATACGGGTGCTCCCACCCATTTTGACTCTCGCACTCAGTCGTGTACTTAGCTCAGTGGTGACATGTACTTAGCTCTGTGGAGACCTGTTTGTGTGTTCTCTGTGAATCTGAACCAGGATGCCCTCTCTTGATCAACTTTACCAGCAGCTGAGAGAAGAGCTCAGAGTTGCTAAGCTGGAGATACGGCGATTAACGGAGGAGAATAGGAGGATTCATAGTAATCCTCCTGTTGTGAGTCCCCAGGTTAAGAGGGGAGCTTGGTCAGTGGCCGGGCAACATAGAACCAAGCTGAGGATCAAGAAAACGGTTGGAGAGGCAGAAACAACGAGAAACCAGAAGACTACCGTGGAAACTTCCAACCAATTCTCTGTGCTACCTGATGAATGTGAGTGTTCTACTGGGAATGCCACAACGAGCACCAAGGAAGCATTGGCAGACGTGAGTGAGACATCCCTAGAAACCCCAACGAAGACCATCGAGAACGTCTTGACGAATTCCACAAGTGGTGTAATGCTACCTGACGAATGTGAGTCGACTACTGGGAGCATCACGTAGGACGACGCCAAGGAAGGTAAAAACATTGTTGTTGTTGGGGATAGCCAAGTTAGGTACATGGATAGGGCATTCTGCTTGAAGGATAGGAGTAGGAGGCAGAGAGTGTGTTTTCCTGGGGCTGGGATGAAGGATATTGTTAGCCATCTGGATGACATCATGAGAGGTTAATGGGAGCAATCCTATTATCTGTCTCAGTGCTGGAGGCAACGATGTTGGCAGACGTAGGAGTGAGGACCTGATTAGCAGGTATAGGTCAGCAATAGAGATAATTAGGAGGAAGGGTGGGAAACCTGTCATATGTGGCATTTTGCCAAGGAGAGGAGTTGGAAATGAATGGTTGTCCAGAGTAATTGGTGTCAATTGCTGGCTGGACAAATACTATAAGGAAAATGCAGTAACATTCATTGACAACTGGGACCTCTTCTATGGCAGAAATGACATGTATGCCAGGGATGGGGTTCACTTATCTAGGTGTGGGGTGGGAGCACTTGCCAACGCAGTGGAGGGAGCTGTTAGGTCTTTAAACTAGGAATAGTTAGTGGTATGGGTTTTGGCGGGAAAACTGTGAAGTCGAAGGGTAGTAATATTAATACTAGGAGAACTAATAATAGGCAAAATGAGGTGGATATTGGAAAGCCAGTGGCACTAATTGACAAGGACAGTAATAGGTTTAGTGGAATAACAGAAAGGAGCAGGAAGGGTAAAGAGAGAGGAGGGTCTTTAAATAATTATTACACAAATAGTCGCAGTGCTAGGAATAAGATGGATGAGTTGAGACTAGTTGCTAGTGCAGGCAACATTGATGTATTTGCCATTACTGAGACGTGGTTTAATTCAAAAAGTCGGGACATGCCTGCAGAATGTCACATTCAGGGTTTTAAATTGTTCCAAGTAGATAGAAGTGTCGGGAAGGGGGTGGGGTGGCATTGTATGTCCGAGATCGCTTGAACTGTTGCATAAAAACGGGTATTAAGTCTGAAGCAACGCATCCAGAGTCTGTTTGGATAGAATTTTCAGAGGGGCATGTAAAATTAATTTTAGGTGTGATACACCGTCCCCCAAATTTAGATAGGGACCAGGGGAGACTGCTATGGCAGGAAATTGTTAGGGCCACAAGGCACGATAATGTAGTAATTCTAGGAGACTTTAACTTTAGTCATATTGATTGGAATTTCTTGACTGGGAATTTAGAATCATACGACTTCTTAGAAGTAGTTCAGGATTGTTTTTTGAAGCAGTTTGTGACTGAACCTACAAGGGGTAATAACCTGCTTGACTTAGTTCTGGCAAACAATGAATCCCATGTTAATAATTTAGAAGTTTCAGAGGAACTGGGTGCTAGCGACCACAAATCAATTACATTTAGCATTGAATGGAAGTATGATAGTAGGGATAACTCAGTAACAGTCTCAGATTTTCGCTTAGCAGATTACGATGGGCTTAGAGAACACTTATCATCTGTTGACTGGGGTAACGAAGAGAGCTATCAATATGACAGTTTTCTGAACACAATACATGCTGCTCAAAGAACGTTTATCTCATATAAAGAAATTAGATCAAATAGAAATGACCCAAAATGGATGAATAATAGGCTGAAATATCTACTAGGGCATAAGAAAGGAATTTATAGGCGTATCAAAAGAGGCGAGTGTCATCTTATGAATCAGTATATTGACATTAAGAGGGACATTAAAAAGGGGATAAGAAAAGCTAAAAGGGACTATGAAATTAAAGTTGCTAGGGATTCTAAAACTAACCCAAAAAGTTTTTTCCAGGTATATAGAACAAAAGTTAGAGATAAGATAGGTCCCCTTAAAAATAACTATGGGCATCTTACTGACAAAGAGAATGAAATGTGCTCGATTTTAAATAATTATTTTCTCTCGGTTTTTACACAGGAAGACACTAATAACATTCCGGTAATTAATTTTTACAGTGGGCCAGAAGAAGACAAATTATGTAACATCACAGTCACTAGTGAAATGGTTGTGAAGCAGATAGACCGACTGAAGCAAAATAAGTCACCGGGTCCTGATGAGGTTTTTTCAAGGGTTCTTAAGGAATGCAAAACGGAACTCTGTGAACCATTAACTAATATTTTTAATTTATCTCTTCAAACAAGTGTAGTGTCTGATATGTGGAAGATGGCTAATGTAATTCCTATTTTTAAAACAGGGGACAAGTCGTTACCGTCAAATTACCGCCCAATAAGCCTGACCTCAATTGTAGACAAATTACTAGAGTCAATTATAGCTGAGATTATAAGAAGCCATCTCGATAAGCATAGCTTGATTAATGATACTCAGCATGGATTCACAAGAGGCCGGTCTTGTCTAACTAATTTATTAACTTTCTTCAGTAAAGCTTTTGAGGCTGTTGACCACGATAAAGAGTTTGATATTATTTACTTAGATTTTAGTAAGGCTTTTGATAGAGTTCCGCACCAAAGACTGTTAAAGAAAGTGGCAGCTCATGGCATTGGGGGAAAAGAGTTCTCATGGATCGAGTCATGGCTCACAGACAGGAAGCAGAGAGTGTCCATAAATGGGGTTAAATCCGAGTGGGGATCAGTAACAAGTGGCGTTCCACAGGGATCAGTCTTGGGCCCGTTGTTGTTTATAATATATATCAATGATCTTGATGAAGGAATTACTAGTGATATGAGCAAATTCGCCGATGACACAAAGATAGGTAGGATAATTGATTCAAACGTAGATGTTAGGGAACTTCAGGAGGGTTTAGACAAACTCTACTCTTGGTCAGAAAAGTGGCAGATGCAGTTCAATGTAGATAAATGCAAGGTTCTGAAGCTCGGGAGTGTCCATAACCCTAGCACTTATAAGTTAAATAATGTAGAACTTAGCCATACAGATTGCGAAAAGGACTTGGGGGTTATGGTAAGCAGCAACCTTAAACCAAGACAGCAATGCCTAAGCATACGTAATAAGGCAAATAGATTACTGGGATTTATATCAAGAAGTGTAAGCAACAGAAGTCCAGAGGTCATACTGCAGCTTTATACATCATTAGTAAGGCCTCACCTAGATTATGCAGCTCAGTTCTGGTCTCCATATTACAGAATGGACATAAATTCGTTAGAAAACTTTCAGCGTAGGATGACTAAATTAATACATAGCATTAGAAATCTTCCCTATGAAGAAAGATTGAAGACTCTTAAGTTACATTCACTTATTAGACGAAGAATGAGGGGAGACCTGATATAAGTGTATAAGTGGAAGATAGGTATTAATAAAGGGGATATTAACAAGGTCTTGAGGATATCTCTCCAAGAGAGAACCCGCAGTAATGGATTTAAATTAGATAAGTTCAGATTTAGAAAGGAAATAGGGTAGTTGATGAGTGGAACAGTCTACCTAGATGGGTTATTGAGGCTGGGACTTTGGGTAGTTTCAAATTTAGGTTGGATAAGTACATGAGTGGGAGGGGTTGGATTTAAGCGGGACTTTTACACCAGAGCTTATTTCTTGGGTAGCATTGAAAATTGGGTTGGGCAAATGTTTTGTTAGTGGGATGAATTGTAAAGGACCTGCCTAGTATGGACCAACAGGCCTCCTGCAGTGTTCCTCCTTTCTTATGTTCTTATGTTCTTATGTTCCTCTTCAATAGCACTTCATTACGCTTTGTCTATTTTCCCGGATTTGCACGGCAGTGATCACTTTCCTCTTCTTCTTACTTCTACTACATATTCCCGACCACCTCGGAGCCTTTGTTGGCAATTTGGACGAGCGAATTGGGACTCATACTCTCATTTTACAGCTTTTTGTAAGGACCTTTCTTCGTGCTCTGTTGATGAGCTGATGCACCAGTTTTCGCCATAGTTTTGACTGCAGCATCACGTTCTATTCCTCAAACCTCAGGCAGGCATTCTCAAACATGCGTGCCTTGGTGGTCCCCTGCGTGTGCATGTGTGGTGCGTTTGAAACGCACTGCATGGGGTCATTATCTGTACAATCGGATCTCGGATCGTCTCTTGGATTTTGAGCTGACAAGGGCAGTCGCTCGCCACGTCATACGCAACGCTAAGTGCATCTTTTGGCAAGACTATGTGTCTACCATTACCTCAACTTCTCCTATGACTGGTTTGGAAGAAGGTACGGAAGTTGTGTGGCAAGTACACTCCAGAGCCCGCTCCTGTTTCATGAGTTGCTGGTGTTACTGTTGCGGAACCTCTCGAAGTTGCCACGAAAATCAGGAACTATCTTGTTTCGTGTCTTCCAAGAGTTTCACCTCTGTCCTTCATTTCTCGCGTCTAAGTCTACCAAGGGGCAATTGCCCTTGGATTTCTCTTCTAATGGAATGGAGCCACACAATGTACCATACACTCTCCTAGAGCTTTCCACTTGCTGGTCATTGGCGGCTAGGCCGGATGATATTCGTATCAGCATGCTAAAACATCTGCATTCTACAGCCCTTATGGTCCTTTTGCGTCTTTTCCTCAACAATGGAAATCTGCCATCGTCCTACTGTTTCGGAAACGAGGCACCTTGGGGCTTGATACTTCTCGCTATCGTCCCATTGCTTTGACCAATGTAATCAGTAAAGTGCTGGAACGATTATTGAATAGACATTTCATATGGTATTTGGAGACTCACAACAGTCTTTCTCCTGACCAATAAGGCTTTCACAAAGGCCGCTCTGCTTTGGATCCCTTGTTCCATTTAGATACGTATGTATGAAATGCCTTTACGAGCAAACACTCCATCCTAGCAGTCTCTTTTGATCTTGAGAAGGCATATGACACCACTTGGAGGTATAACATTTTGGCCCAAGCCCACTCCTTAGGCCTCTGCGGTAATCTACCAACCTTTCTTCCTGCTTTCTTATCTGACAGACATTTTCGGGTCCGAGTTGGCGCTTCGCTTTCCTCAGACTTCGTTCAAGCCGAGGGAGTCCCACAAGGTTGTCTCCTTAGCACTACCCTTTTTCTCTTAGCTAAAAATGACTTACCTTTTGTTCTTCCATCGCATATTTGGTCGTCACTGTATGGAGATAACTTCGCTATAGCTTACACAGGCGCTGACTGTCGCTTGGTAGCAGCCTCCTTTCAAGATGCGATTGACAAAATTTCCCACCGGGCCACTTCTCATGGCTTTAAATTTTCTAGTATGAAAACCCATTTCATTTCCTTAACTAGATGTCCTCTTATCCCAGATATTCCATTGTATTTACATGGCTCATGTATTTCAGAATGTGATACTGTCAAGTTTCTTGGCATCTTCGATCGCAGGTTGACATGGAAACCTTACATTTCCTCTTTGAAGGCAGCTTGCCATGGTCGACTGAATCTCCTTAAAATTCTTGCACATCGTTCATGGGAAGAAGATCGACGGACTCTCCTCCTTTTGCATTCCACCCTAGTGTTGTCCAAGCTGGATTATGGAGACCAAGTCTATTCTTCAGTTTCTCCATCCACTCTTTTTAAGTTAGATCCCCTTCATCATCAGGGTCTACATTTATGCCTTGTTGCCTTTTGTTCACCCCCTGTTGAAAGCCTCTATGCTGAAGCGAATGTTCCTTCCTTAGCCGATCGTCGTGATGCTCAATGCCTTCGCTACTTTGTCCGTGCTCATGACCTTCGTGTTTCGTCTACGTATAGGTTGGCCTCAGAAGTTAGCAAAAACCCATTATTTGTTCGACACCCCTGCTTACTCCGACCGTTTTCTCTTCGTCTTCACTCATTACGGTCCTCTCTCCAGTTACCTCCCTCATATGTTTATTCCGCGTCTGCCTTTTTCCTTCCCCTTTGGAAGGTTCCGAGGGTTCGTGTCTGTTCTCCCCTACTGCCGTGTGCCAAAGCTCTCCTACCTACGACTGCTTCTCGCTCTCTTTTTCTTGATCACTTACGGACGCATGCTCATGCCATCACTGTTTATACAGGTTTTCTAAGTCTTCTGATGGTGTTGGGTTCGCGGCGGTGTTCCCTAACGATGTAGTACGGGGTCATTTGTTAGACTCGGCTAGTATTTTTACTGCCGAGTTGTATGCCATCCCCATAACATTTCTCCATATTGCATACATGTCTCCTTCGACGTTTGTAATCATTTTAGATTCCCTCAGTGCTTTACAATCCATTGAACCGTTTGATTTCCTTCATCCAGCAGTCCTTAGCAATCAGCTATTGTTATGCTGTCTGGCTAGCAAAAACAAAGACGTCGTTTTCTGTTGGATCCCTGGGGAATGAACAAGCGCATGTTGCTGCACGGTCGGCGGTGCATGACCTTCCGGTTTCCTATATGGGTCTTCCGTTTCAAGATTATTTTCCAGTCGCCTCTGCTCGTCTTCGCTGCCGTTGGCAACAACGGTGGTCAGACAAGCACCATAACAAATTGCACTCTATTAAACCGCTTTTAGGTTTGTAGCCATCTTCTTACCACCGTTGCTGTACTCGGGAGACTGCGCCCTCCCGTCTCCGCATTGGCCATACTCGCCTTACCCATGGGTATCTCATGGAACAACACCCTATTCCTCTCTGTGAAGCTAGTCGTGTCCCTCTTTCGGTTCTTCACTTTCTTGTAGAATGCCTGGTTTACCAGTGTGCTCGCAGGATTTTCCTAAAACGCCGCCACAGCCCAACCACTCTTACTTTACCTTCTCTTCTTGCAGACGGCCCTGCCTTTGACTTAGGATCGCTTTCTGACTTTTTTCAGCAACTGCTTTACTATGAAGTTTGATACATAACCCTTAGCGTCCCTTTCACGTTTTCTCCCCTCACCTCTGATTCCCTCTACACTCAGCTGTTCATAGCCCCAGCACTATTTTCTACCCCGCAGCGCTGTATGACCCTTGATGGTTTAGCGCTTTCTTTGATTATAACAATATTTTGTGCTTTATTACCAACTTAATTGGTATTAAATCACTGAGTCAAGGAAGGAACTCATCAATATCGCTATCTCTTGGCCACAGACACAGAACATCGACTACGTATCTGAAACACTTGGCTTTACCAGGACGAACCATATCACGGGCGGGGATAGAACCCGCGATCAGAGTCCTAAAACTCCAGACTGACGCGCTAGCGGGTTCTATTCCCGCCCGTGGTATGGTTTGTTTGCAGTCGTGTCTTTACCATTTACTAGGGCGGATGGATATGTTTAAAGATTCTAGTCTCATAGAATTCCATATACAAATTGCTGAATAATGGACTAAGCAGATTTCCCAAGGCCATGCCTTGTTTTTGAGCACGGTATTTACCTTCAATTATTCAAAGTTGAATAATTATATCGGTGGAGTATGGCATGGAGAAGTTCTCTAGTTCCTCTTTCAAAGTACGTAAGCAAATGAGAGAGAGAGACTCGGGCATATAGTGCTGTCACATCAAAAATCACAAGAATAAAGTCATGTGATTCATTTAATTTCTTGAGCCTCTCTAAGTTTAACCATCTGTATAGGTTGTAAGTAGCCGACCATACTGAACTTACAGCAGCATGGGCTGGAATCCCATGAAGATACGGTACAGTTGAAGTGAGAATCGACCTTTACGAGGGTGTTCTTAGAGATTCGTACTTTTCATTATTCATTAGTAAATTGTTGATCTTATCGAAATATTCAGCTTCATCTAAAATGACAAACGAGTTAGATTTATCGGCTTTCGTGAGACGCAAAGTATGATCGTTACTGAGATCCTTGCATACATTGATAAATCGTAAAAAGCAGCTGAGAAGCACAGGAAGGAATAAGGTACCATAGACCATCCCTTTATAGATATTAAAGGCGTCAGGCGTCTGGTCACTGTATTTCTAATAAATAAAACGACTTAGCTAGGTCTACATAATTAACATTCCTAGTTGTGGGAGCGAAACTTAATCCAAACTCTACTGCTGTTCACTGATCACTACTTAATTCTTAGCTAGAGAAGTAAATAAGAAAATCCGGGTTCTTATGTGTGGTCCAGCCATTCTGTACTATAAGATTATTTAGTTTCTTAATATGAGTGCTCTCGGTGTTCTGCCTCATTATTCTTAGCTCGCCATAAATATAATCAAGTAAGCAGTTATGCCAGCTTGGGAAAATCTTGTTAAAGAATTCTGACCGGGCTCTCCTCATTTGGATGAAAAAATCTTCTTTTCATATCGCACTAATTCATTATTTATATTAAGCACAAAACTGTTGAATTAATCGAAAGGTGTTGTAGCTAGCCTGACCAATCTGTTTTGAATTAGGGATTTCGGAAAAACCTGTTCGCTGAGGCACTTACACAGAAATACTAACATAAGCGCGGCTTTAAGGGGTGAGCGTTTGTAAGAGGTAACGGGAAAAGTTAAGAGAACAGAAACGAGATGCTAGAGAAGTTTCGGCGGGTGGCATTCATAATGCAACACAGTTGCAAACAGGCGATCTCAACAATGCAGAAGAAGCCACATGGGAATGAAGGACTGGATATCAAATAGGATGGAGGGAGTATGGATCAAGTGAATATATGCAGATATTTGGGAGTGGACTTATCAGCACATGGGTTTATGAAAGACGAAGTGAAACACAGAATTGATGAGGGACAAACGGTGAGTGGTGCACTGAGGAGTCTGCGGAAACAACGTTATCAAAAGAAGCAAAAATGGGAATCAATGAGAGTTTAGTCGTACCAACGCTCTTATATGGGTGTGAAGTATGTGTGGTGATTTACTGTTGCAACAAGGAGAAGGATGGTGGCAGTGGAGATGTCGTGTCGGTGTGATTATAATGCAGAGAATCTATAATTGGAAATTAGGAGGATGTGCAGGGTTATTGAAAGTATTATCCTGCGGGCTGTTGAGGTATTTCGGACGAACATAGCTCCAGTCCATAAAGGTGGCAGCAAAGCATTAGTTAAGAACTGTAGACCAATAAGTCTAACGTCCCACTTCATAAAAATCTTTAAAAGAGTGCTAAAAAGCACGATTACAAACAACTTGGATTTCCCAAAACTGCACAATCCAGGGCAACTTGAGCTCAGAGCAAGTCGCTCCTGCCTCTCGCACCTACTGGATCACTATGATATAGTCTTGGATGCACTGGAAGAAAAACAGAATGCAGATGTAATATACAGACTTTACAAAAGCCTCTGACAAGTGTGATCATGGGGCAATATCGCACAAAATACGTGCTAAAGGAATAACTGGCAAAGTGGGGAGATGGATTTTTAACTTTCTAACCAATCGAACACAATGAGGAGTGAAAAATTCTGTTCCACAAGGCACAGTACTCCTCCCCCCATCCTGTTCCTCATCCTCATATCAGACAAAGTTGCAATCTACGGCACCGTGTCATCCTTTGCAGACGATACTAGCATCTGTATGAGACCTCCAAGAAGATATAAACCAAGTTTTCCAATATGATGTTCAATGAAGACAAATTCCAACTGCCCCGTTATGGAAAACTGAAGGAGACAATAACTAGAACAGAGTATACTACAAACTCTGTGTATACAATAGAGCAGAAAAATAATGTGAGAGACCTGGGAGTGATAATGCCTGAGGATTTCTTTTTGAAGGATCACAACAGTACCACCATCACAACTGCAAAGAAAATGATAGGATGGATAATGAGAACTTTCAGAACAAGAGATGCAAAGCCAGTGATTTATCCTTTTCAAGTCACTTGTTCTCTCTAGGCTGGAATATTGCTGCACATTAACAAAGAAGATGAAACTGCAGGTCTAGAGAATACAGAGAGAACCTTTACTGCATGTATAAGTTCCATCAAACACCTCAACTACTGGGAACACTTGGAAGCACTTGACTCGCTGGAACGCAGACGAGAGATATCATAATCTTCATTTGAAAAACCCTATAAGGACCAGAACTGGGCAGCATAGTGTAAATGAGGCCTAACCAAGGATATATAGAGTTGAAGAACAACCTGAGGACTTCTATTATTTATACTTCTAGATATGAAGCCAAGAATTCTGTTAGCTTTATTGCGAACACTAATGCACTGTTGTCTTGGTTTCAGATTACTTCTAACCAGAACTCCTAAATCCATTTCGCAATCAGTAGTATTAAGATCTACATTATTTAGTTTATATGTGGCATGGTTATTTACCTGTCCAACATTTAGTAGTAGTAGTAGCAGTAGTAGTAGTAGAAGAAATAACTTGCACATGAATAAAAGGATATAAAAACTATTACTTGGGTAACATAAAAATAGATTAGATAAATAGAATTAGAGAAGGCCTGTTTCAGTGTTCATTCTCTGTAATGTGCTTCGTGTAGTATTAACAGGAGAGACTATGTGATGGCAGGGTTTACTTGTTAACCAAGATTAATTGGTAAGGCAGTGGCGTGGGTGAATCTTCTTTGGAGGCTTCTTTGTTTATTGAAAATGTCGTGGTGGGTACACAGGCTTGTGTGTTGTGCCCATGGCCCGGGAGGGCCATCCCACGAGAGAGAGCTACTAGGCCTTGTTTCTTCCTGCTAGGCCGTTGTGTGAGTGAGAGAGTGTGGGACCAGCTTCCCACAGACCTGGACAGGCCCAGAGGGCAGCACCTGAGTGGCGCGAAATATGAACTAAGCTGGCAGACAGCAAGACTGTCTGTGCAGATAGTACAGGCTGTCTTCATACGCTCGGCCACCTACCTCGCGTCGTTCCGATGCGACAATACTGGTGGTAAAAAAAACTCGGTCTCTCGCAGGCACAGGGCACAGAACACAAAATAAAAACATATATATACATAGGGACATGGAAAAAAAACTTCCTACAGGGAGGGAAGAAAAAAAACATGTGGGGTGTGCTAAACATCGTGGTCATAGGCAGTGAGCGTCGAAGGGCATCACTGCACGCCTTCCTGCATCTGGACAGATACTGCAACACAAGAGACATCGCAGAGGCTGAGCTGTGAGGCAACAGGGTACGGTCTTCTATAGAACGGTGAAGCAGTCATCGTAGGAGTCGCTGCAGGTTTTCACTCAACCTGGGGTACGACATGCTGGTGCCCTCGAGTGAGGCGTCGTCAAAACTCGGAAACTGGGCAGGACTTCTGGCAAGCGACTCAGGAGGACACTTCTCGACTGGTACTGTCGCTGGGCTGTCACTGCCGGCGAGCGTGGAGTGAGTTGTGGAGCGAGTCGTGGCAGAGACAACAGCGCGAAACATCTGGGAGTCGTAACATCATACACCAGACTGCAGTGAGCGAGCTAACAGTCGAAGTGACATCATCTTCATGCAGGCTGCTCACTGAAGCTTGTGACACGAGGCTGACACAGCGCCTGCCGACAAGGCTAACAGCGGCTTGACAAGTGTCATTCTCTCGGCAGTTGGATTTACAGCAGAGGTTAGTCTAAGTGTCCCCAGACTTGTTTCTCTATGTATAACTGCATTATGAAGGTCTGGAGGTGAAGTGAAACAAATCTCGATGGGAATCGTAGCAGGTACGATTCTGCAGAACATCTATGAGCGATGAGCATATGAGCTTTCTGTACAAGGGGGCTCGGGCTCAGAGCTGACTGATAACAGCTGTCAAATGCACTGGTCACATTGGGTGACTTAGCACAGTGGTGCTACTCATGTCTGGCTCAGACCTACCTGGACACACGGAAACTACACACACCCGCAGTACAACATGGCTTAAACTAGCAAATGATGCTTTTCTGTGCACAAAACTGACACTAAGCCATACACTAACATATGAGAACACTGAGAGGAATTAATTAACACACGACATATATCTTCTCTCAATCTTCTCGACAATACTGAAATAATTACTAGAAACACTCGATGTGACATCATGTGATGTCAGGCGTGAAGTCGCGAGGTGATGTCAACAGCATTGTGACATCAGCATACATCTCGAGGTGACGTTAGGCAGACATCGTGACGTCATTAAGTCGGGCAGCATCGTCGGTGACGTCAATGTGATGTGGGCAGCAGACCACAGCATGTGGCCTGGGACATCTGGTAACTCACGTGGCTTGTAGATCCACGTGACATCGCCCACACCCAACGTGGCGTCGGGATCCATGTGGCGTCGTGATCTATGTGGCATGCTGATCTACATGGCTTGCTGATCTACGTGGCTTGCTGATCTACATGGCTTGCTGATCTGTGTGGCATGCTGATCCACGTAGCTTCGAGTGGCCTCGGGCACTCGGATACACAGCTCTGGCAATGAATTCAAATGGAAAACAGCAGAAAACACAGCAGAGGGAGTGAGTAGTGGTGAGTGTATAGTAGTGTGGTGGTGAGGAGCATGGGTGAGTGTATGGCGAGGGAGCATCTGGCCACTTCCTCCTCCTCCCACCCACAAACACAGGGAAACACACTGGACGCAGAAATCACCACAAAACTCACCTCTGGTTTGCTGAAACAGCTGTGCTGAGCTGAACAACAACAGCAACATACAAGTGACGCTGAACACGTGACTTGAGAAATAGCGTGGGACGCTGTAGCGTAGGGTCACTGGGACGCCACTTACAATTCTCGAAGAAATTCGGCAAATTTCGGCTGGATCCTGCTTGTACCTGTGTCTGGATGCTCAAACGTGCAGACACGACATCAGGACAACTCGTTGAGAGATGGATGCTTCTTGTATAGGGTGATAAAGTGAAGATGACTTCATACCTCTTCCTTCCTCTCTCCAGGCAAACACAACTGCTGTGACCACCGCTGTTACCAATGTGAACAAAATTATTTGGAAGAGCTGAAAGCGGGTGGTTAATGATAGACGTCTTCGAAGGCTTCTTTGTTTATTGAAAATGTCATACTGGGTACACAGGCTTGTGTGTTGTGCCCATGGCCCGGGAGGGCCATCCCACGAGAGAGAGCTACTAGGCCTGGTGTCTTCCTGCTAGGCCACTGTGTGAGTGAGAGAGTGTGGGACCAGCTTCCCACAGACTTGGACAGGCCCAGAGGGCAGCACCTGAGTGGCACAAAATATGAACTAAGCTGGCAGACAGCAAGACTGTGCAGATAGTGCAGGCTGTCTACATACTGTTTTCAGGATTCTTGCTAAGACTTCAGAAATGGTGAAGCTGCCTTCGTTTTGTTTAATTAGAAACAGCTATTAGTGAAGATTCAAGGCACTTGCGTCTGCGGAAATTAGTTTCTTTGATCACTAATTGGGCGTCCCTGAATTTCTTGAAATGACTGGTGGAATATCGGTGTTGTACGCAGGCGTTGTTCAAGTTGTCGTTCCTACATGCATATATGTGTTCATTGAGGCGGGTGTCGAGGTTTCTTGCTGTTTCACCTACATAAATCTTGTCACAGCATCCACAGGGTATAGTGTAAACCCCTGCGTTGACTGGTTCATAGTGCTTGGATTTTGTTCTGGTTAGGTCCTTTACTGAAGTGCTGGAAGCGATGGCGACTCTAGTGTTAGCTTGTGAAAGTACTCTAGAAACGTTCAATGCAACCTGGCTGTTGGGAAGAATTATAACTTTGTTAGGAGTGGTGTTGGTGCGTTGGAGAATTAATGATTAGAAGTGCTCTTTTCTTACAATCTTCGATGAAAAAGGAAGGAAAATGTAACTCAGTGAAGGTTTGGTGAATGTATGTACATTCCTCGTCAAGAAACTCAGGACTATAAATTCGGTACGCTCTTAGGATATATCCAATGATGATGCCTCTTTTGGTCTTAGTATCTTGACTGGAATAGAAGTGTGTGAGGTCATTTTTATTTGTAGGTTTCCGGAAAACTTGAAATCGTAGGTTATCTACTTTGTGAATGAGGACGTTTAGAAAGGGCAGCTTATTGGATTCTACTTCTAGGGTAAACTGGATCGCCAGTTCAACTGCGTTGAGCCTTACCTGAAGATTCTGTACATCAAAACGTTTGGGAGTTATTACGAAGACGTCGTCCACGTAACGTAACCAAGTGACGCTTGAAGGGATGATGTTGGCGAAGTGTTCGGACTCTAGGTATTCCATGTATAAGTTGGCTAGGACGGCACTGATGGGGGACCCCATTCCCATGCCGTAGGTTTGTTTGTAGAGCCTGTTATTGAAAGAAAAACAGTTGATATTAACACAGAGTTCAATCAGGTCAATAAAATCTCCGGGAGGTAGAGGAAGATTAAGGTCCTGATTGACTTCACGTCTTTACGACTTTACGTCTAATACAATTTAACAAAACAAAGGCAGCTTCACCATCTCTGAAGTCTTAGCAAGAAGAAGAGGTAGGGGACGAGGAAAAAAGACGATGATGAGGAAAAACGAGCAAGAGGACGAAGAGAAATAGGAAGAGAAGGGAGGATGGAGGAGCACAGTGAAGAAGAAAAGAGAGGATAACACACAGGAGAGGAAGGAGGAGGAGAGGGATGAATAGGAGGAAACGGGCGAGGAAGGAGGAGGAAACGGGAGGGGAAGTAGGAGGAGAGGGATGGATAGGAGAAGGAAACAGGAGAGGAAGGGGGAGGAGGATGCAGAGGAAGATAGGAGGCTAACAGAATAAAGGAGGAACAAAATACGAAGGAAGACGAAGAGTGAGGGCAAATGAATGAAGACGGAGGAGGAGAGGAAAAGGAGGAAGATGAGATAAGAAATATTGAAGGGAAAAATGCACGAAAGTAATTTCGCTTCTGAGTTCCAGGTAGAAATCTGATGACCAGGATTCATAGATCCCCCGGCTCTCTTTCACTTCTGGCTACCTGATGGGCGGAACTCCGGGTGGTGGTGCTGAGGGAGAAAGGGCGGTGTGTGGGCGGATGGGCGTTCGATCGAGCAGGTTCTTCCTACCCAATTGTATGTCACGAAAAAGCCTCCTACTGACACATAGAGAGTAATTTGCTTTTTGGAAGATGCTTTGCAGACTGAATATCATCACAAATATTTTTTTTTTTTTGCTCTGGCTAAAGGCACGAGAATTTCTCGTGCCAACATTTAAAATGGCATTTCCAGTAGATCTGTTTATTCAAAGAAGGACGTGACAAGTTTCTTAAAAACTTGTTCATATAAGCCTATGATCCTAGGAACCAGCAGCAGGGAAGAAAAATTGACGTAATATAAAATAGTCAATTGTTAAAAAAAGGGAGAGAGAGAGAGAGAGAGAGAGAGAGAGAGAGAGAACATAAAATATGAGGAACACTGCATCAGGCCAACTGGCCCATACTAGGCAAGTCCTGGCTAGGAGAATGAAATGTGCTAGTTTTTTAATACTTATTTCCTCTCAGTTCTCACACAAGAAGACACTAACGATATCCCGGTAATTAATTTCTATTGAGGGCCTGAAGAAGATCAGTTATGTAATATCAAAGTCACTAGATACGTGGTTATCAAACAGGTTGAACTTTATTTATGTATTCTTAAGGAGTGCAAACTAAAACTTTGTGAACCATTAACTAATATTTTTCATACATCTCTTCAAACAGGTGTAGTGTCTGATATGTGGAAGATGGCTTATGTAATTCCTATTATTAAAGCAAGGGACAAGTCCTTCCCTCCAAATTATCGCCTAGTAAGCTTGACCTCAATTGTAGGCAAATTACTAGTCAGTTATAGCTTATATTATAAGAAGCCATCTTGATAAGCATAATTTGATCTATAATACTCAGCATAGATTCACGAGGGGTCGTTCCTGCTTTACTAATTTGCTAACTTTTTTCAGTAAAGCATTTGATGCTGTTCATGATAAAATATCGATAATATTTGAATTTTAGTAAAGCTTTTGATAGAGTACCACACCAAAGGCTCGTCAAAGAAAGTGACAACTTATGGCACTGGGGGAAAAGTCCTGTCATGGATCGGTGCATGGCTCACCAACAGGAAGCAGAGAGTGTGCATGAATGGGGTAAAAATCTAAGTTGGGATCTGTAACAAGTGGCGTTTTAAAGGGTTCAATTTTGGACCCAATGTTGTTCATAATATACATTAATAACCTTTTGGACCCAATGTTGTTCATAATATACATTAATAACCTTGACGAGAAAATAACCAGTGATATGAGCAAATTCGCAGACGACATAAAAATAAGCAGGATAACTGATTCAGAGGAAGATGTCACTGAACTTTAGGAGGAGTTAGACAAACTCGTGTTGTGGTCAGGAAAGTGGTTGATGCCGTTCAATGCAGATAAAAGCAATGTTCTGAAGCTCGAGAATGTACATAACCCTAGCGCTTATATACTAAATAATGTAGAACATGGCCATTCAGAATGCAGAAAGAACTTGGGAGTTATGGTAAGCATCAACCTATAACCAAGAAAGTAATGCTTAAGCGTACGTAATAAGGCCAACAGATTATTTGGATTTATATCAAGAAGTATAAGTTGTTAGAATTACCGACAATATGTTAGGTAAAAGGACACAAGTGCAACTAATATGATATATTTTATTGTGGCAACGTTTCGCTCTCCGGGAGCTCTGTAACGATTTGACAAAGGTCCTGGAGAGCGAAATGTTACCTAACAAGAAGCATAAGCAACAGGAGTCCAGTGGTTATACTACAGCTTTACACATCATTAGTAAGTCCTCACTTAGATTATGCAACTTAGTTCTGGTCTCCATATTACAAAATGGATATAAATTCGTTAGAAAACATTCAGCGAAGAATTACATAATTAATTCATTGCATAAGAAATCTTCCTTACGAAGAAAAATTGACATCCTTTCAGTTACATTCTCTTGTAAAACGAAGAACGAGGGGAGACATGACTGAAGTGTATAAGTGGAAGATGTGCATGTCTAGACAGATGACAATACTCTGACCTTTACTAATCTAAGAGAGGGAATGTCAGCTGTCAGACTGATACGACTTACAGCTGAATCATCTTTGGAAAACGACTGTGGGTTGTATTTGCCTCTAAGAAAACCCAAATCATGGTCTCAGGCAGCAAGATGTTAATCCTGGAGCACTGGTAAGAATGAACCTAAGAACATAGGCAGGAGCACTACATCAGGCCTACTGGCTCATGCTAGACAAGTTCAAGACACCAACTGGCTCAAACCAATCAGCTCTAAGTCACATCCAATTAAGAAGGAAGGACTTACTGGCCCAAGCTAATCAAGTCCAACTCATACCCAGCCACATCCACTCATTTTTTTGTGTAATCTATTTTTACAACTACACAATATTTTAGCTTCAGTGACGTTACTCAGGAGTTTGTTCCACTCGTTCACTACTCTATTACTATACCAGATCTTTCCTATGTCCTTTCTAAATCTAATTTTTTTCCAGCTTCAACCCATTGCTGCGAGTCCTGACATAGACATTTTTAGCCACTTGGCCAGCTGGCTACAATAAGATTCATCCCAGTAGGCATATTTGTGATCACAATGGGGCCCATAATAACCTCCCTATGGTGTATAAATATACCTATTTGGATGCATCTTATTGCTTTACGACTCACTTGCCATGGGTTCAAACACAACCCGTTCCGTGGTTTATTTGTAATCGTGTTATTTACGATTTCGTGAATCATGTCTGGCTTACAGCTGGCTCCAACTTCATCCTGTTCCCTTTGTATGTTACAAAGAAAAAATGATAATATAGGTATTTCTAGATAAAGCTTTCAAACGAGCTGAGGAAGGTAACCGCTCTTAACTTGTAAATATAGAAAAAACTCTTAACCTATCCTTGTAAGAACCCATGTGTGTGTGTACTCACCTAATTGTGGTTACAGGGGTCGAGACTCAGCTGCTGGCCCGGCCTGTGTGTGTGTACTCACCTATTTGTACTCACCTATTTGTGGTTGCAGGGGTCGAGTCACAGCTCCTGGCCCCGCCTCTTCGCTGATTGCTACTAGGTCCTCTCTCTCCCTGCCCCATGAGCTCTATCATACCTCGCCTTAAAACTATGTATGGTTCCTGCCTCTACCACATCACTTTCTAGGCTATTCCATGGCCTGACTACTCTATGACTGAAGAAATACTTCCTAACATCCCTTTGATTCATCTGAGTCTTCAACTTCCAATTGTGACCTCTTGTGTCTGTGTCCCATCTCTGGAACATCCCGTCTTTGTCCACCTCGTCTATTCCGCGCAGTATTTTATATGTCGTTATCATGTCTCCCCTGACCCTCCTGGCCTCCAGTGTCGTCAGGCCGATTTCCCTCAACCTTTCTTCATAGGACA
The DNA here is from genome assembly GCF_038502225.1 of Cherax quadricarinatus. Lineage (NCBI taxonomy): Eukaryota > Metazoa > Arthropoda > Malacostraca > Decapoda > Parastacidae > Cherax > Cherax quadricarinatus. The sequence continues at coordinate 51,139 of NW_027195739.1, forward strand.
ATCCTCGTAGCTCTGGGACTAGTCTTGTTGCAAACCTTTGCACTTTCTCTAATTTCTTGACGTGCTTGACTAGGTGTGGATTCCAAACCGGTGCTGCATACTCCAGTATGGGCCTGACGTAGATGGTGTACAGAGTCTTAAACGAATCCTTACTGAGGTATCGGAACGCTATCCGTAGGTTTGCCAGGCGCCCGTATGCTGCAGCAGTTATCTAATTGATGTGCGCCTCAGGAGATATGCTCGGTGTTATACTCACCCCCAGATCGTTTTCCTTGAGTGAGGTTTGCAGTCTTTGGCCATCTAAACTATATTGTGTCTGCGGTCTTCTTTGCCCTTCCCCAATCTTCATGACTTTGCATTTGGCAGGGTTAAATTCAAGGAGCCAGTTGCTGGACCAGGCTTGTAGCCTGTCCAGATCTCTTTGTAGTCCTGCCTGATCCTCGTCCGATTCGATTCTTCTCATTAACTTCACATCGTCTGCAAACAAGGACACTTCTGAGTCTATCCCTTCAGTTATGTCGTTCACGTATACCAAGAACAGCACAGGTCCTAGGACTGACCCCTGTGGAACCCCGCTTGTCACAGGCGCCCACTCTGACACCTCGTCGCGTACCATGACTCGTTGTTGCCTCCCTGTCAGATATTCTCTGATCCATTGCAGTGCCTTTCCTGTTATGTGTGCCTGGTCCTCTAGCTTTTGCAGTAACCTCTTGTGAGGAACTGTGTCGAAAGCCTTCTTGCAGTCCAAAAATACGCAGTCGATCCACCCCTCTCTCTCTTGTCTTACTTCTGTCACCTTGTCATAAAACTCTAGTAGGTTTGTGACACAGGATTTTCCTTCCCTGAAACCGTGCTGGTTGTCAATTATACACTTGTTTCTTTCCAGGTGCCCCACCACTCTCCTCCTGATGATCTTCTCCATGACCTTGCATACTATACACGTTAGTGATACAGGTCTGTAGTTTAGTGCCTCATGTCTGTCTCCCTTTTTGAAAATTGGGACTACATTTGCCATTTTCCATACCTCAGGGAGTTGCCCAGTTTAAATGATGTGTTGAAGATCTTTGTTAATGGCTCACACAATATCTCTGCTCCCTCTTTAAGGACCCATGGAGAGATGTTGTCTGGTCCCACCGCCTTTGAGGTGTCAAGTTCGCATAGCAGCTTCTTCACCTCCTCCTTGGTTATATGTACCTCATCCAGCACTTGCTGGTGTGCCCCCCTGTTCTGATTTCTTGGAGTCCTACTGGTTTCCACTGTAAATACCTCTTTAAATCTTGTGTTGAGCTCCTGACATACCTCTCGGTCGTTTCTTGTGAATTCCCCATCACCCTTCCTCAGTCTGATTACCTGGTCCTTGACTGTTGTTTTCCTCCTGATGTGGCTGTACAACAGCTTCGGGTCAGTCTTTGCTTTTGATGCTATGTCATTTTCATATTGTCTCTGAGCCTCCCTTCTTATCTGTGCATATTCGTTTCTGGCTCTTCGGCTGATTTCTTTATTTTCCTGAGTTCTCTGTCTTCTGTACCTTTTCCATTCTCTAGTACACCTAGTTTTTGCCTCCCTACACCTTTGGGTGAACCAAGGACTCGTTCTGTTCTTTCCATTATTTCTGTTTCCCTTGGGAACAAACCTCTCCTCTGCCTCCATGCATTTTGTTGCTACATAGTCCATCATTTCTTGTACTGGTTTTCCTGTCAGTTCCCTCTCCCACTGAATGTCTTGAAGGAAGTTCCTCATGCCTGAGTAGTTCCCCCTTTTGTAGTTTGGTTTTTCCCAGCCTATTCCTGCTACTCTCTCCACTTGGAGCTCAACTATGTAGTCGAAGCACAGAACCACATGATCACTAGCTCCCAGGGGCCTTTCATACATGATACCCTCGATGTCCGAACTACTCATGGTGAATACAAGGTCCAACCTTGCTGGTTCATCCTCTCCTCTCTCTCTGGTAGTGTCTCTAACATGTTGATGCATGAGGTTCTCCAGTACCACATCCATCATCTTGGCTCTCCATGTTTCGGGACCCCCATGGGGCTCCAGGTTTTCCCAGTCAATCTCCTTGTGATTGAAATCACCCATAACTAGTAACTTTGCTCCCCCCATCTGTGCTCTCCTGGCCACCTCGGCTAGTGTGTTGATCATTGCTCTGTTGCTCTCATCGTATTCTTCTCTTGGCCTCCTGCAGTTCTGTGGTGGGTTGTACATTACTGCAATTATCACCTTATGTCCCTCAGACTGGATTGTTCCTACTAAGTAGTCCCTTTCGCCCATGCCATCCATTCCTTCCATTTTCTCAAAACCCCACTGGTTTTTAATGAGCAGTGCAACTCCTCCTCCCCCTCTCCTCCCTCTGTCTTTCCTGAAGATTTGATATCCGGATGGAAAGATTGAATCTGTTATTATTCTGGTGAGTTTTGTTTCTGTGAGTGCTATTATGTCTGGGGATGTCTCTTTGATTCTTTCGTGCCACTCCTCATACTTGTTTGTTATTCCATCTGCATTTGTATACCACACCTTCAACTTCTTTTCTAAGACTGTGGTCTGGGAAGTATATTGGGGTTGGGGAAGTGGGAGACCTGGTAAGGAACTATGGGTTGTTGCTGTGGGGGTGAAGTTTGTAATGTAGTGGGTGGGGGCATTGGATGTGGCATGGGTGTTTTGATTTAGAGTGTTTGGTTGCACTGGGGTTGACCTGGTTGGGAGGCTTCTATAGAAAGTTGTGAGGGAGGCTGTATTAGATCTTCTTCCTGGGTCTGGGATCTCCTGTCTGTCTTCTCCATCCCCTCTCTTTCCTCCTTTCGCCTTTGTACCATCTCTCTCAGTTTCTTCCTTTCTTCTTGTGTTCTGTCGCGGTCGAGATACACCCTCCTGTATGCCGTCATGTCCCTTAATCGTGCTTTCTCCTGCAGGATCCTGGTCCGAGTCGCTTCTGCCTTGAAGGTCACTCTCACTGGCCGGGTTCTTTTTTTTACAAACCCCCCTATTCTCCGAAAATTTTCCAGCTGGGTCATATCGTCTTCTCCTATTGCTTTCATGATGCTTTCAATTGCTTTTTTTTCCCCTTGTTTTCTTGCTTCATATGTTTCCCCTTCGACTTCCTGGAGCCCATACACAAAGACTGACCTCACCCTTTCATTCTCCCACTTCATATCCCTGTGTATCCCCTCATTTAATTTGGTTTCCTCCACTGCAGCTTTCCTTTCATCAGTTTCACTGGCTAATGTACTTGGGCTCAGTGGCCTGTCATTTTCCCTTCTCGGCTTTCCTTGTGCTCTGTTGTTGTCTGTTAGGGCCTCCACATAAAGCTTAGCTCTTTCATTTGCTACAGTCTCCTCTGATAGAGCATCTCCATGCAGTTGTGCTCCTTCTTTCCCTACAGTCCCCTTATTTGTGGCTGAGGTAGCAGTCTCTGTTGTCAATCCCAAAATGTTCTTTAGTTCTTTAGGCTGTTTCAGATTTTTCAATTCCTCTTCTAAACTCTGTATCCTAGCTTCTGCTGCTTTGACATGCACCTCCCACTTCCTGCTTTCCATATCTATCCTCTCTTCCATTCTCATGCTAAGTTCTTCTAGTTTCTTTTCCCATTCATGATCCCTTTTTATGAGCTCTGCTGCCCAATCTTCCTTTGCATTTTCCTCCTCCTGTCCCTTGGTTTTTCTTGTTGCTCTCTGGCAACCCATTTTTGTTTTATCCTGATTGCCTCAGAGTGGGAAACGTATGTAGTTCTGTATGTTAGGTTAGTAGTGTGTGTGTCAGAGTGTGGGGGGGGGGGAAGTAGTGGAGGAACTGTGGCTATGTGGGAGAGGATTGGGGAGGGGTGGGGAGGGTTTAGGGTGATCGGGGGAGGGGAGGGTGATCGAGGGAGGGGAGGGTGATCGAGGGAGGGGAGGGATCAGGGGAAGTAGTGAGATGTCGGTGGTGAGGGGGGAGTGTATGTGTGTCTGGATATGTGTGTGTGTGTGTGTGTGTGTGTGTGTGTGTGAGTGTGTGTGTGTGTGTGTGTGTGTGTGTGTGTGAGTGTGTAATTTTGTGTGTAATTGTGTGTGGAATTATGTGTGGGTTTATTATGTACTGAAAGGTAGGTGGCTTGTGCGTTTAAGGTAAGTCTCAGTGGTCCTTGGCTGCCCACACCTTCTTGTGACCTGACACCCCAACCTCCTGGGACTTACCGCACTTACAGTGTGTGTGTGTGTGTGTGTGTGTGTGTGTGTGTGTGTGTGTGTGTGTGTGTGTGTATGTGGGTGTGTGTGTATGTGTGTGTGTGTGTGTGTGTGTGTGTAATTATGTGTCGAATTATGTGTGGGTTTATTATGTGTCTGAAAAGTAGGTGGCTTGTGCTTGGAGTGTAATGTAGATTCTCAGTTGTCGCTTGTGTCCACAACCTCTTGTGACCTGACTCCCACCCTTGCAGTGTTGCCTATATCACCTGCTTATAGTGAGTTAATCGCCTTGTTCAATGGATTACCATTTGCTAAACCTTATTGAATACTTGAGTGCCTATTCTTTATCGTGCTATGAGAGTTAGACCATTCACATTCAGCTTGGCGGTTAATTGGAACCTGGACCCCACACCCAAACAACCACTCATAGGTGATACAGTACTTGTAGTGCAGCTGTAGCAGTGTAGATTGTCCAGGTCAATGTGACGTCCTGGCGTAGATCCAGCTCGATGTACGTCCTGGCGTAGATCCACCTCAATTTCTTCTCGTTAATAATGTACCCTATTCACTGTATTTCTTTCACTGGTCACACGATTGTTTCACTTTATTACCTTTCTTGGGTGACACTTGGCTCACTGCGGTGATGAGAGGGAACACGTAAAGTCCTGGCTAACAGGTGGAAAGCGAGTGGTACAGGTGGAAGAGGTGAACAAGCAGAGTTCAGCAGAGCGTGAGGGGAACATCACGACGTGAACCAATCGTCAACACCACTTACCCTACGAACATGGCAATTTTATTTAACAATAAAAATTCAGGGTTTTCCCACTAGTAATGTTACCTCAGGTTTCGACACTCAGCTGGTGTGATTCCAGCTGATGTGATAACAGCTGGTGTGATCCCAGCTCGTGTGATACCAACTAGTGTGATCCCAGTTCGTGTGATACCAACTAGTGTGATCCCAGTTCGTGTGATACCAACTAGTGTGATCCCAGTTCGTGTGATACCAACTAGTGTGATCCCTGTTCGTGTGATACCAACTAGTGTAATCCCAGTTCGTGTGATACCAACTAGTGTGATCCCAGTTCGTGTGATACCAACTAGTGTGATCCCTGTTCGTGTGATACCAACTAGTGTAATCCCAGTTCGTGTGATACCAACTAGTGTGATCCCAGCTCCTGTGATACCAGCCAGTGAGATTCCAGCTGGTGAATCCTCAACTGGTGACCCTTTGGCTGTAACCACAGTGACCTCAGTTTGCAACCCCAGATTATTTACCCTAGTTTATAAACACAGCTTGTGAATCAAGCAGGTGATGTCAATTTGTGACTTCAGGAAATAATCAAAGATTAAGTCTTCAGTTTTGGATCTCCGTTATTAATTCCTGGTTGTGAGTCTAACTAATTCGCAATAAAACAGACAGAACCAACTATTCTTAGAAACTGTTCTGAGTGCCACTACTAGCACCATCACTCAGAAATCAGGTTCATTCATAATTTCTGTGTCACCGGCCACTTTTCGTCTCCCTGATTACGACACTGCTATTACGTAAATTTGCAAAGAGAAGTATAGAAGTCGGCCAACTAACTCGCCTAATCTTAAAAAGTTATTCTACTTAGCCGAGGAACATTACTGCAGGTATTTTTGTGTGTAATGTATATAAGACCGACAAGCAGATGTGCAAGAGTTGGATATGTTATTAGCAATAAATATTGCTGGTCACACCACCTGTCCATCTCTTCACCTCGACTCACGAAACGTAATGACACGATTGCAAACAAACCATACCACGGGCACGGATAGAACCTACGATCCAAGTCATAAAACACCAGAACGTCGCGTTAGCCACTGGGCCAGCTGGCTATAATAAGGTTCATCCAACTAGGTATATTTATACACCATAGGAAGGTTAGCATAGGCACCACGTCTGTAAAAACTTGCATTTGTGGGCACAGTGGTGCCTATGCTAACCTTCCTATGGTGTATAAATGTATCTAGTTGAATGAATCTTATTGTAGAAAGCTGGTCCAGTGGCTAATCCGAAGGTCTGGAGTTTTATGACTCTGATCGCGGGTTCTATCCCCGCCCGAGGTATGGTTTATCTCTACACCACACATCTCGCCAGTATATATACTGTATATTTTTTTTTTATCCATCAGTAAAGGTTAGGCAAGTAGGTCATGCCTAACCTTAAGGCATGACCTACTTCTACAGTTGGATTTGTCAAATGTGATACCACCTCCGACTGCTGCACCTCACCTGTCTACAATATATAAGCCACTTCAAGAGAGAGAAGAGAGATTCTGCTGTTGACTCTCGCCCTGGCAGGTCATAGCAGCTCTCCTTACTTGCACAGTATCCCTACGATCCCCGTCGGGGAGGGGAACCTCTACCATCTCCACGATGTCTCATCGTGTGAGAATTAAGCCCAAGTCTGCTGTCGTCGATGACGCCACGAAGCTTGAGCTTGCAGCTTCTCTCAACACGTGTCTTCACGCAAAGTTCTCCAAGATCACGTCACTAAAAGAAGCTTTCATCGTCACTTTTCTCGATGATACTGAAGCTGACAAGGTGCTTACACCTACTGCCATGAAGACCTTAGAAGACCGCGGCTTTACCATCTCTACGTCACCATACATGCTTGCAAAACGTTCAGTGTTTATGAAACGTCTTGACAAGCTGATCACGAACATGACCATCCAGGAAATTACGACATCACTTGAAGACCTCAACACCTGAGCCAAGATTGACACTGTAGTGAAGATCCCCAACGCTTCCTCAATGCTCAAGGTCACATTCCTGGACGTTACCATGGCAACCAGAGCACTGTCTGATGGTCTGGCCATCTCTTACTACTACATCAACCCTCGACAGATTGAACTTGAACGCTTCACGTACATAACACCTTGCTGGACATGTTACTCGTACAGTCACTCTACTGCCGACTGCCACGTGAAGAATAAGAAGATTTGTTCCACCTGTGGGTCTGCAGAACACGATTTTCGTTCTTGCTCTTCCACTGCTGCTCCCACTTGCATCAACTGTAAGAGTGATCACCACACTCTTGCAGCCAAGTGTCCAGTGCGAAAGGATATCCTTTCTAAGAAACTAAAGGAAGAAACAAAGAAGTCATCTGGAACCTCTCCTACATACGCTGCAATTGCCAAGATTCAATCTACAACATCCACATCTACACAATCTACACATCTACAGCCACTCAACAGTCGTCTCCACCACCTCTCACTACCCAACTTCCACCTGAAGATATCTCTACCAAATTCTATTACTGCATGATGTTTGCCCACATGCAAAATGCTGCAAAACCTGGCACTTTCAACACGACTATTAATGAACTTCTTGTACTCAACAACATGCCATCATTTAACTTCCCTGCAAGTCCACCATCAGCTGAAATTTTGAAAATAATCCCGAAGATCGTCACATTTGAAGCGCCAGATGACTTGAAGGAATTAATAATTGACAATGACGACGCATCGCCAGCAGCTCCAACACCACCATCAACTAGTGACGTCACTCCAACAACGTCCAATGAAAAGTCTCCATCGCCTCCACTCCTCAAAGAAACCGACCAATCAGAAGCCTTTCCACCAGAAACATCTTCCCATTCGTCCATTGCAGATGAAGATGAAAATGCACATTCACCAGCACCAACAATAACATCCCAAGACCCAAGATTCGATACTGTACCAGATGAAGATAACGACAAGTACATTGATTGGGGTGGAGTATCTTTCTACACCACAGCAAATCATCCTCAAGACATGGAGCCATCTGAACTCAAATCTCACCTCATCCAAAAAACAGTCAAGTTTGTCGTCGAATCTTCCAACCATGCTTGTATAATTGACCTTCCAAGCCTTATACAGCATGCTGAAAAATGCATTCAAGACCCTCGATATCGACACTTGTTAACTCGTCTCATGATAATTCCTCTCCAACAATTTAAACGTCTTGAAAATGGAACTATACTCTCCAAGAACACTTTTATCGTAAAAAAAACGCCACAATTCCAAATAACCACCAAACCATTATGAAATGACCAATCAACGTTGAGCTCCTCCCTTGTCGCCTGCAGCCACCAATCACCATCAAGAAGCAGCAATCTTCCATCCAGCAAGTTGCAGTCAGTACCTGCAGAGTTCCTGTTGTCTTCTATATCGTCTTCGTCATTGATTATCCAGGCTTAGCAGTTGGGTCTAGTCCTGACTCTTCTCTCTTCGACTCAAGACATTCCTCTCACCGTCTATTCTTCGCACTGTCCCCACTTGCCCCTCGCCCCTCGTGCGTCCTTACCTGTGAGTCCTTGATTGATTGATTAAGCCACTTCGCACTTATGCTGTATTCTTTTCATGATTGATTGACTGATTACATCGACTCAAGGCTGAGGGACTGATTACCTCAAACTTCTCCTGTTCTTCATCATTCTCCTTTGTATGGGCTGATGAAGCCACTGTGTGGCGAAACGTTTCCTCAGTGAAGATACCCAAACGTTGCACATGTCTAATTTATCAACTTGCCGTTTCTCTGAACCTTTTATCTACAGAAGAGTTGTTTTAATTTTTCAAACGGATATGATTAAAGTAGAAACTATTATAGCATAACAGTAAATACATAATATTAAGTCAACGGTCAATGTGATGGGAAAGTAAATTTATGCAATAGCCACTGTTTGCCTTTAGTTTGTGATCATTTTCTTTGTTTACAGTTTGTGTTGTCCAGCCCAATACATGATTGGTTTTCGTCACTGACGTGTTGACTTCTCAGAGAGATGTAATGAGTCACTTTTCCAATTTAAACAGTAGCTTGCCCTATAATTTAATATGGACGAGTTTGTGATCAAGAAGAAAAAACATGAAGATGATTTTTGTGACGGCGAAAAGCCAAACAAAACTGGATATATGAGTGAAAAAAAAAGAACAGTTCCCATTTCCGGTAAAAATGCTGTAATTAAATGAAAGAAAACGTCTATATTATGATAGTTATTTAGATCTGGGATTTATTTGGTGAGGTGATGAAGTTAGTCCTTCGCCGGAATGTGTATTTATGGTGATAAACTGGACAGTGATATCCATCAAATTAGTGATATTTAACTATGATATATGACCATCTTACTGACTACCCTCTATCATACTTTGAGAATTTTTTAGATGAACGAAGACAAAGTCGGATATTTTCTTAAAGATTTTAATAAAGCTGAAAATACCAGCTACTTAGTAACAGAACTACTCTCTAAAAATACGACGCCTTATACTGAAGTACAGACAGTTATTCTCACTACTTGCAGTGCCATAGTAAAAATGAAATCTGGGAATTAAGCTGAAAAACAAGTGAAAAAGATTCCACGCACAGAGAAGATAATACCATTAGCGGACAGATACATGAGACGTCAGTAGACAAAAACTGTGCGCACCTCTGTAAAGGAAAATAAAAAAAGTTGCACCCAAGTAGATGAATGCAGCTACTGATAATGAAGGAAAAGCTCAACTATTAGCATTCATTCACCACATTAGTAATGCTAAACTAGTAAACCAGTTTCTTGTGTTGTAAAGCCGAGATATGTTTACTACATTAAGTAGGGGAGACCGGGGCTAGTTGGCACACTTTTTACATTTTCGGTGATGAAAGAAAAACCAGCAAACGATTTTGGTAATTTTATACTTCCAGTGAAAAATGTGAATAAATCTTCCTCTTACTTTTCATGAAATAAAAACGTAATTTTCTTTCAAAACAAAAGCATAACATTTGACGTGTTCCAACATGCCCCATGTATGTGGTAAGTTGGCATACACACTATGTGGTAAATTTGCATACACACTATGTGGTAAGTTGGCATACACACTGTGGTAAGTTGGCATACACACTATGTGGTAAGTTGGCACACACTATGGGGTAAGTTGGCACACACACTATGTGGTAAGTTGGCACACACTATGTGGTAAGTTGGCACACACTATGTGGTAAGTTGGCACACACTATGTGGTAAGTTGGCACACACTATGTGGTAAGTTGGCACACACTATGTGGTAAGTTGGGGTAAGTTGGCACACACTATGTTGGCACACACTATGTGGTAAGTTGGCACACACTAAGTTGGCACACACTATGTGGTAAGTTGGCACACACTATGTGGCACACACTATGTGGTAAGTTGGCACACACTATGTGGGGTGGCACACACTATGTGGTAAGTTGGCACACACTAGTTGGCACACACTATGCACACACTATGGGTAAGTTGGTGGTAAGTTGGCACACACTATGTGGTAAGTTGGCACACACTATGTGGTAAGTTCGGGTAAGTTGGCACACACTATGGCACACACTATGGGGTAAGTTGGCACACACTATGTGGTAAGTTGGCACACACTATGTGGTAAGTTGGCACACACTATGTGGTAAGTTGGCACACACTATGTGGTAAGTTGTCACACACTATGTTGGCACACACTATGGGGTAAGTTGGCACACACTATGTGGTAAGTTGGCACACACTATGTGGTAAGTTGGCACACACTATGTAGTAAGTTGGCACACACTATGTGGTAAGTTGGCACACACTATGTGGTAAGTTGGCACACACTATGTGGTAAGTTGGCACACACTATGTGGTAAGCTGGCACACACTATGTGGTAAGTTGGCACACACTATGTGGTAAGTTGGCACACACTATGTGGTAAGTTGGCACACACTAAGTTGGCACACACTATGTGGTAATGGCACACACTATGTGGTAAGTTGGCACACACTATGGGGTAAGTTGGCACACACTATGTGGTAAGTTGGCACACACTATGTGGTAAGTTGGCACACACTATGTGGTAAGTTGGCACACACTATGGGGTAAGTTGGCACACACTATGGGGTAAGTTGGCACACACTATGGGGTAAGTTGGCACAACAAATAGTAATAGTAAATTAGGAATATGTAACAGTAAATTTAGATTCTGATTATTCATAATGTTTCATTTCAAGAATATTCAGTTCTATAGAAACTTGAAGATCTTTTCGTAGTAAAGAAAGAAACCTTTTTTAATAAAATAAAATTAATATCCATACTTCTCGTGGTTTGCTTTTGGAAAAAGGAGCCATACATACCAAACAGAGACTGTCCTCTTCATCTGAACTTCTCTCGTCACCATGAACACGTTTTGATTTCTTTGATTATTTCTTCTTTGGTTCTTTTGATATCTTTTCCAGTGTCTTTTTCACTGGCGTGTCAGTCAAAATGGCAGAGGAGCGTTTCTTTCTGTTCATTCCACTTTTCTTCCTGGGACTAGCTTTATGTAATGCCCTCAGTTCTTCGGGAGTTGGAGCTTTCTTCCCCAGAGTCCAGAAGTTGAGGGTCTTGGTTTATTCTCATCTTGAAGGTGAGAAACATTCTGAACTGAACAAGATTTTGATTGGACTGTTGTGATCAGACTTTATGGTGTGTCATTGCCCTCTGAGTTATCGCTTAAATTTGTCGCATGCTGAAACACTTGCATTTCTTGTTGATCTTCCTGTGCCGATTTGCCCCATTTTTGTTGACCCAACTTGCCCCTACCATACCAATGTTCCTGTTGTCCATTTATACACCTTAATCATATCCCCCCAATTCTACGCCTTTCTAGAGAGAGCAGATTCATGGCCTTGAGTCTATCCTCATTTCTAATACATGTGATCAACTTTGTCATCCTCCTTTCAATGTTTTCCAGTGCATTTATATCCATTCTGCAATACTAAAACTGTGCACCATAATCTAAATGAAGCCTAACCAAGGATAAATTAGACACATGTACAACACTTGGGTATCTTTAATGAGGAAACGTTTCGCCACACAGTGGCTTCAACAGTCCATACAAAGGAGAATGGTGAAGGAACGGAGGAGTTTGAGGTAATCAGTCTCTCAGCCTTGAGTCGATGTAATCAGAATACAGCATATGTGCTAAGAAGTGGCTTATATACTGTAGGCAGGAGAGGTGCAGCAGTTGTTGGTGATATCGCATTCGTCAAATGTGGAAGTAGGTCATGCCTGAAGGTTAACCAAGTGAAGAATTCCCTATTTTAAGACCTACTTCCACATTTGACAAATGTGATACCACCTACTATTGCCGCACTTCACCTGCCTACAGTACATAAGCCACTTCCTCGCACTTATGCCGTATTGTTTTCGAAACTGATGGACTGATTACATCGACTCAAGCCTGAGGGACTGATCATCTAAAACTCCTACTGTTCTTAACCATTTTTTTTTGTATCGACTGATGAAGCTACCATGTGGCGAAGCCTTTACCCATTAAAGATACCCATGTGTTACACATGTGATTAATTTATCAACTTATCGGTTCTCTGAACCAGTCATCTACATAACGAAGGATATGTAGAGTTGAAGAACAACCTGAGGACTCCTATTATCTATCCTTCTTGATATGAAGCCAAGGATACTGTTTGCTTTATTGCAAACACTTGTGCACTGTTGTCTTGGTCTTAGATGACTGCTAACCAGAACTCCCAATTCCTTTTCTCAATCAGTAATATTAAGATGTACATGATTTAGTTTATATGAGGCATGGTTATTTACCTGTCCATTGTTTAGAGCTTTGCATTTGTGTATATCAAACTGCATCTGCTACTTTAAAAACCACCTCATCAGTCTACTCAAAACTTCCTGTAGTGCTCTAATCTCCTCGTCAGAATGAATTCGACGGCTTATTATGGTGTCATCGGCTAACTTGCTTATGTAGCTATTTATTCCCTCATCTGTGTCGTTTATACAGATTGTGAACAACAAGGAGTCCAACACTGACCCCACCGCTCGTGACTCTTCTCCACTCTGATTTCTCCCCATTTATGCAAATTCTCTGCTGCCTATCTGTCAACCATGCCTCTGTCCAGGCAGAAATTTCTTCTCCTATTCCGTGTGCCTTAATCTTCCTCAGTAGTCTCTGATGTGGGGCTCTATCGAAAGCCTTAGTGAAGCCCATATACACAATATCATATGCATTACCATGATCTCCTAAAATACCATAGTGAAAAAAGTTAATAAATTTTTAAGGCAGGAACGCTTTTTGTAAAACCGTGCTGAGATTCATTAATCAATTTATGCCTTTCAAGATGGCTACGAATTTCCTCGGCAATTATTGATTCCATAAATTTTCTCACTATGGATGTTAGGCTTATTGGTCTATAGTTCGAAGCTAAGGACCTGTCACCTGATTAGAAAATGGGTATCACATTTTCCATTTTCCACTCGTCTTCCACTATGCCAGTTTGTAGTTATATGTTGAGAAGATTAGACTACGGTTTGCTAAGCTCCTCTCTACATTCCTTTAGAACCCTTGCATACAGTTTATCAGGGCCCAGGGATTTGTTAGGTTTTAATTTATCTATTTGCCTAAGAACCATGTCACTTGTGACCCTAATCATGCATAGTTTATTATCGTCCTGTTTTACATAATTTATTATTTCTGGAATATCGCAAGTATCTTCCTGTGTAAAAACTGACAGGAAATAAGTGTTAAAAATTCTACACATTTCATCATCACTGTCGGTGAGCAGACCTGAGCAACTTATGAGTGGGCCTATCTTGTCCTAAATCTTACTTCTGTATACCTGAAAGAGTCCTTTTGGGTTAGTCTTCGATTCCCTTTCGACTTTAACCTCATAATCTCTCTTTGCATTTCTTATTCCCTTTCTTATTTCTCTTTTCTAAATGAATATATTGATTTCTTAAAAGCCTCTCTCCTCTTTTGATTCTCTTATGTATACCTCTCTTTTGACCAATGAGATTTTTTAAATTAATATTTATCCATTTAGGATCATACTTGTTTGATCTGATTTCCCTATTTGGAGCATAAGTTGTCTGAGCAGCTAGAACTATGCTCTGGAGAACGTCATATCGGCATCCATCACCACCTACCTGACCCACAGTTGGATCATTCTAGCTCAGCCCACCTAGGTAATTTCTCAGTCCTATTAAATCAGCTAAGCGGAAGTCAGGGACAGAGGCTTGATTGCCATTATTAGTGTAATTCCATGATACATTAAAACTGAGTGGTTTGTCATCAATTTCCCCAAAGCTCATCATTACCCTCACGATTATTAATAAGTGATTCCCTGTTGTCAAGAACCAAGTCAAGCAGGTTATTTCCTCTATTTGGTTCAATCACAAACTGTTTTAAAAAGCAATCCTGAATCGTATCAAGAAAGTCGCTTGACTCTAAATTTCCTGTCAAATTGCTCTAGTCAATTTGTCTAAAGTTAAAATCTCCCATTAGCTCAACATTTTTGTATGAAAATGCCTTACGAATTTCGTCCCATAGACGTTTATTGCACTCCCTATCAAGGTTTGGGGGCACGCAAATTACACCCAAGATTAGTTTTTCCAGGCCCTGTATTTACACAGATTCAGTGGCCGATTCTTCTAATTTTACATCTGGTCAAACACAAAGGTGTTAAATTATCTCTGATATACATCGCTACTCCACCACCCTTCCTGTTGACCCTATCAATGTGGAATAATTTATAGCCTTGTATGTGACATTCAGAAGGCATTTCTCTATCTTTCAGATTGACCCAGGACTCTTTTATTGCAATAATATCTATGCTTCTTGCACTTGCAATTAATCTTAGCTCATCTATCTTATTTCTTACACTCTTACCATTAGTACAGTAAACATTAAGATAGCTAGTATCTCACTGCCCTCTGATGTCTCCCTTTGTTTACTGACCTGATCCATTGTCTTTATTTGGAATTTTATGATAAATACTGTCTTTTATACATTTACTGTTTTCAACCCTAGTGATACAACCTGACTTTCCCAAACACACACCCATACCTCTATTTTCTATCAGTTTAAAACCCTAAACAAACCAGCAATGGCCCTCTCAATCGAGTTGGCAAATGCTACCACCCCTGCCCCAGAGGGATGTACCCCATCCCTTGCATACATATTATGTTTGCCATGTTTTGAAGATTCTCATTATCCATCCTATCATTTTCCTGGCAGCTGTGGCAGATACATTGGTGTGATCTTTGAAAGTGACATCCTTTGACATTATCACTCCTTGGTCTTTCACATTAGTTTCATACTTCACATATTTTTTATACTCCTATTCAGCTATAATTTCCTTAAGTTCTCCATATCGGAGTAATTGAAAACTCTCTTCATTGAACTTCATATTGTTTTCTGTGGCCCATTTAAAAATTTGGTTGATGTCCACTTGGAGACTTGCAGTGTCTTCCTTGGATGACAGTGTCATGGATATTTGGGTATCATCAGCAAAGGAAGACACGGCGCTGTGGCTCACATTTGTGTCTAAGTCAGATATGAGGATGCGACAAAATACTGTGCCTTGTGAAACAGCTCTTCACTAGCTGCCTCAGACTTTACTCTGAATACTATCACTCTTTGTGTTCTATTTGTTATGGCGATACAGATCCATCTGCCAACTTTTCCTGTCATTTCTTTACCATGCATTTTGTGTGCTATTACACCACAGCACTTGTCGAAGGCTTTTGCAAAGTTTGGGTATACTACATCTGCATTGTTTAGCCTCCAAAGTAACCAAGATCATATCACAGTGGTCCAGCAGTTGGACAGGCAGGAGTGACCTGCTTTAAACCCATGCTGCCTTGGGTTGCATAACTGATTGATATCTAAATGGATGGTTATCTTGTTTCGTAGAACCCTTTCGAAGATTTTTATGATGTGGGACAGTGCTATCAGTCTGTAATTCTTAGCAGTTACTTTACTGCCACCTCTCTGGAGTAGGGCTATGTCTGTTGCTTTTAGTGACTGTTGGATGACCCCTGTGTCCATGCTTCCTCTTCATGGAATGTTAAAGACATGTGACATGAGCTTCTTGCAGTTACTAATAAACATGGAGTTCCACGAGTATGGGCCTCAGGCAGATTGCATGAGCATGTCTATGTTCATCCAGGGGTTTCAGGAGAGTGAAGGGAAGATGTATGATGAAAGATGACAGAGAGAAAAACAAGAGAATGACAATATCATCAAAGAGGAGAGGAGGACATGTCTGACCTAATATATTTTCAGAGAATCGGGGGTTACTCGAAAGAGAGAAATCTGGCATTGAAACTAATTTTCAAGACAGAAATGGTGCAAGACAGGATCCTCAGGAGAAACCATGGCTAAAGGAATCAACAACATACTGGACTGTGTTCCTAGACCACGACAGAAACAGGACAGAACGACAGTAGCTGAGAGGACATAGAGACAAAAGGGGCAAGAGTAGAGTGGAGCAGAGTGTGCAAACACCCACAAAAGATCCTCAGAAACCCACAGCCAAACACACCCAACACTCACAACCACCACCACCACCCCATCCTCCACACCCCACAACCCCCCGCCCCCCCCAGAATATAGTGTTGGAGAGGAAACTGAAGGGGTAGTATACCAACGCTGATGGAGTAGTGAAAAGTGGGAAGAGTGGCACGCACAGGCGTCACCAGACATCATAGCCCTCACAGAAACCAAGCTGTTAGGAATGATAAATGCCTTCTTTCCAACTGGATATCAGATCCTGAGGAAAGACAGGGGAACTGGAGATCCCAAAGTGGTGATGCATTGATGTATAACCCACCAGAGAACAGCAGGAGGCCAAGACAAAAATAAGATGAGAGTTACGGGGAGATAGCATACTGGCTGAAGTGGCAAGAAGGGCCTGGTTGAGCAAGGCAAAGCTACTGGTGGTGGGCGACTTCAGTCACAAAGAAATTGACTGAGAAAAGCTGGAGCCACATGGGGGCCCAGAAAAGTGGAGGGCTAAGATGTTGGAGGTGGTACTGGGAAACCTCATGCAGCAACACGTTAGGGACACTACCAAAGAGAGGGCAGAGGGTGAACCAGCAAATTGGACCTAGTATTCACCCTGAGCAGTGCAGATATTGAGGACATCACATGTGAATGGTCCGTCAGAGCTAGTAATCATGTGGTTCTAAGCGTCGAATACATAGAGTTACAAGTGGTGAGGGAGGCAGGAAGGACAAGAAGAATGAAGCCAATCTACATGAGAGGGGACCATACAGGCATGAGGGATTTCCTGTATGAAGCTCAGTAGGACAGGGAACAGGCAGGGAAGACAGTAAATGAGATAATGGAATATGTGACAATAGTATGCAGAGAAGTGGAGAAGTTTGTACCCAAGGGCAGCATACACAATGAAAAGGCCAAAATGAGCCCTTGGTTCACCCAAAGGTGTAGAGAGGCCAAAATCAAGTGCACAAGAGAATAGAAAAAGTATAGAAGGGAAAGGACCTAGGATAACACAGAGAGTGGTCGAAGAGCAAGAAATGAATATGCCCAGGTAATGAGAGAGACCAAGCGACAATACGGAAATTACAGCAGTGAAAGCCAAGTCTGAACCGAACCTGTTGTACAGTCACATCAGGAAGAAATCAGTCAAAGACCAATTAATCAGGCTGAGGAAGGAAGGAGGGAGTTTACAAAAACTACTTTGAAGAATGTGAGGAGCTTAACATGAGTTTCAAAGAAGCATTTAGAGTGGAGACTGAAACGACTCTAGAAAGACACAGGTGGGATACACCAACAAGTGCCGGACACAACACATGCAACTGAGGCTGCTAAGCGAACTAAATATCTCAAAGGCGTTGGAGCTGGATAACATTTCTCTGTAGGTCCTGCGAGAGGGAGCAGAGGTGCTTTGTGTACCACTAACAACAATATTCAATACATCTATCGAAACAGGGCGATTACCCAAGGTATGGAAGACAACAAATGTAGTCCCAGTTTTTTTTAAAAAAAAGGAGACAGGCACACAGCATTAAACTACAGACCAGCGTCACTGACGTGTATGCAAAGTCATGACGAAGATTATCAGGAGAAGAGTGGTGCACCACCTCGAAAGGAATGAGATTATGAAGGACAACCAGCTCGGATTCAGAGACAGAAATCCTGTGTCAGGAACCTAGGTGATAGCAGTAAGACAAGAAAGAGAAAGATGTGGGTAGATTGCATTTTCTTTGGCTGCAAGAAGGCTTTTGACAAAGTTCCACACAAGACATTACTGCACAAACTGGAGGACCAGGCAGGTATGACAGGGAAGGCACTGCAGTGGATCAGAAAATACCTGACGGGAGTCATTTTACGTGATGAGGTGTCAGAGTGGGCGTCTGAGACGAACGAGGCTCCACAGGGGTCAGTCGTAGGACCAGTGCTGTTTCTGGTATATGTTAATGACATGACGGAAGGAGTAGACTTAGAGTGTCCCTGTTTGCAGACGTTGTGAAGTTAATGAGGAGAATTCAGTCAGAGGAGGAACGGGCAGGATTATAGCAACTGGCTCCTGGAGTTCAACCCCACCAAGTGCAAAGTCATGAAGACTGGGGACGGGCTAAGAAGACCGCAGACAGAGTACAGTCTAGGGGGGCCAAAGACTACAAACCTCGCTGAAGGGAAAGGATCTCGAAGTGTGTATAATACAGAGCACATCTCCTGAGGCGCACATCAACAAAATAACTGCTGCAGCATATGCGTGACTAGCAAACCTAAGAATAGCATTCTGGTATCTCAGTAAGGAGTCGTTCCCGACCCTGTACACAGTGTACGTAAGATCCATATTCGAGTATGCATCTCCAGATTGGAACCCAGACCTAGCCAAGCACCTCAGGAAACTAGAGAAAGTGCAAAGGTTTGCAACGAGACTACTCCCGGAGCTAAAATGAATGTCCTATGAGGAGAGGTTAAGGGAATTTGACCTGACGACACTGGGGGACAAAACTGACAGGGAGAACATGATAGAGACTTATAAAGCACTGGGATGAATTGACAAGGTGGAGAGAGACAGGATGTTCCAGAGAAGAGACACAGCAATAAGTGGTCACAATTGGAAGCTGAGGACTCAGCTGAGCCACAGAGATGTTTGGAAGTATTTCTTCAGTCATAGAGTTGTCAGGAAATGGAGTAGTTAGGAAAGTGAGGAAGTGGAGGCAGGTACGATATATAGCATTAAGAAGAGGCATGATAAAGCTAATGGAGATAGGAGAGAGTGGACCTAGTAGCAACCAGTGAAGAAGCGGGGTCAGAAGCTATGACTCGACCCCCTGCAATCACATGTGATTGCATGTGTACATATACACATGTGATTGCATATATGTATGCATAGACACGAAAGCGATTGGAATTTCAGTAATCTTTCAGAGTGGTTGTTTCACATATTCTGAAATCCCCTGTTTACTGTGATCGCTAAAAAGGTGCTTGCCAACATGTTGAGGGCTGTAACATCAGACAGGGAGACTGCCCATCTCCAGGCTGTGAGCGCACTTCACTCTGGGGACTTCCTCCAAACAATTCCCATATCGGCAATGGGAACGTGCCTCGACCCTAAGACCCTCTGTGTTGCAGTGGCTCTGCGCCTTGCTGCCCCAATTCACACGGAATATACGTGTATTTGCGGCGAAGCGCAAGCCAACCAATATAGTCTACATGGTCTTAACTGTTCCAAAACAAAGGGCTGGCATGCAAGACATAGAGAGAACCCTTGCTACAGCTGGATATCCAGTCGAGAGGGAGTCCTGATCACTCGCAGCCAACAATACACACAGCCCAGCAAACCGCCACGACGGGATCACCATCTATCCTTTGAAGAATGGCAAGATGTTAACATGGGACTATACCTGTGTGTCCACACTGGCTGACACGTATATCCATCACAGTGTCGGGCGACAGGGAGGAGCTGCTGACCACAGGGAGGAGTACAAGATCAGCAAGTACAGGGACATAAGCCAACAGTATCAATTCGTCCCAGTGGGATCAGAGATCTTGGAATCATTGGGAAAAAATGCTACACATTTCCTTAAAGAATTGAGTTCCAGACTCATCGACACACCAGGGACCCAAGGGCAGCCACTTTCATGTTCCAGCGCATCAACATGGCCTTCCAGAGGGGAAATGCTTGCTGCATACTTGTCTCACATCAGGCTTCGAAGGAGCTGGAGGAAATCCATAATCTTTAACATGTTGTACCATTGTTTTCATGTTTGTGTTGCCTGTAAATGTATTCTATTAATATATTTTCCCATAGAATATAAAATATAGAGGGTGGTACGTTTATTGTCTTCTCTGAGGATGAGGGTCCCCAATCCAGTTATAGAGTTGGTATCTCCCTATACTTTATATATGTATATATATATATATATATATATAGGACAAGCGAAAATTTGTGTATGCAATAATTTCGCCAAAATCATTCTAAACCTAACGAAAAAAATATATTTCACTCTGTTTGTTTAGCATTAAATTACTGTAAACAAATCTAAAATATATTTAGTTGGGTTAGGCTAAAAAAATTGTGCTTGTTATAATAAGGTTAGGTAAGTTTTCTAAGATTCTTTTGGTGCAAAATTATAAATTTTTACATTAGCATTAATGAAAAAAATATATCTTAAACATATAAGAGAAAATTTTAGAAAAGACTTAATTTTAAATGAGTTCTTGCTAATTGACCAGTTTTACATATTCGGCACGACATATATATATATATATATATATATATATATATATATATATATATATATATATATAAATATATATATATATATATATATATATATATATATATATATATATAGATATATATATATATGATATATATATATATATATATATATATATATATATATATATATATATATATATATAACAGGGATATCTTGCTACTCCTACTTACACTTTGGTCACACTTCACAGACACGCACATGCATATATATATATACATACATCTAGGTTTTTCTCCTTTTTCTAAATAGCTCTTGTTCTTCTTTATTTCTTCTATAGTCCATGGGGAAGTGGAAAAGAATCTTTCCTCCGTAAGCCATGCGTGTCGTATGAGGCGACTAAAATGCCGGGAGCAATGGGCTAGTAACCCCTTCTCCTGTAGACATTTACTAAAAAAGAGAAGAAGAAAAACTTTATAAAACTGGGATGCTTAAATGTGCGTGGATGTAGTGCGGATGACAAGAAACAGATGATTGCTGATGTTATGAATGAAAAGAAGTTGGATGTCCTGGCCCTAAGCGAAACAAAGCTGAAGGGGGTAGGAGAGTTTCAGTGGGGGGAAATAAATGGGATTAAATCTGGAGTATCTGAGAGAGTTAGAGCAAAGGAAGGGGTAGCAGTAATGTTAAATGATCAGTTATGGAAGGAGAAAAGAGAATATGAATGTGTAAATTCAAGAATTATGTGGATTAAAGTAAAGGTTGGATGCGAGAAGTGGGTCATAATAAGCGTGTATGCACCTGGAGAAGAGAGGAATGCAGAGGAGAGAGAGAGATTTTGGGAGATGTTAAGTGAATGTATCGGAGCCTTTGAACCAAGTGAGAGAGTAATTGTGGTAGGGGACCTGAATGCTAAAGTAGGAGAAACTTTTAGAGAGGGTGTGGTAGGTAAGTTTGGGGTGACAGGTGTAAATGATAATGGGAGCCCTTTGATTGAACTTTGTATAGAGAGGGGTTTAGTTATAGGTAATACATATTTTAAGAAAAAGAGGATAAATAAGTATACAAGATATGATGTAGGGCGAAATGACAGTAGTTTGTTGGATTATGTATTGGTAGATAAAAGACTGTCGAGTAGACTTCAGGATGTACATGTTTATAGAGGGGCCACAGATATATCAGATCACTTTCTAGTTGTAGCTACACTGAGAGTAAAAGGTAGATGGGATACAAGGAGAATAGAAGCATCAGGGAAGAGAGAGGTGAAGGTTTATAAACTAAAAGAGGAGGCAGTTAGGGTAATATATAAACAGCTATTGGAGGATAGATGGACTAATGAGAGCATAGGCAATGGGGTCGAAGAGGTATGGGGTAGGTTTAAAAATGTAGTGTTAGAGTGTTCAGCAGAAGTTTGTGGTTACAGGAAAGTGGGTGCAGGAGGGAAGAGGAGCGATTGGTGGAATGATGTTGTAAAGAGAGTAGTAAGGGAGAAAAAGTTAGCATATGAGAAGTTTTTACAAAGTAGAAGTGATGCAAGGAGGGAAGAGTATATGGAGAAAAAGAGAGAGGTTAAGAGAGTGGTGAAGCAATGTAGAAAGAGAGCAAATGAGAGAGTGGGTGAGATGTTATCAACAAATTTTGTTGAAAATAAGAAAAAGTTTTGGAGTGAGATTAACAAGTTAAGAAAGCCTAGAGAACAAATGGATTTGTCAGTTAAAAATAGGAGAGGAGAGTTATTAAATGGAGAGTTAGAGGTATTGGGAAGATGGAGGGAATATTTTGAGGAATTGTTAAATGTTGATGAAGATAGGGAAGCTGTGATTTCGTGTATAGGGCAAGGAGGAATAACATCTTGTAGGAGTGAGGAAGAGCCAGTTGTGAGTGTGGGGGAAGTTCGTGAGGCAGTAGGTAAAATGAAAGGGGGTAAGGCAGCCGGGATTGATGGGATAAAGATAGAAATGTTAAAAGCAGGTGGGGATATAGTTTTGGAGTGCTTGGTGCAATTATTTAATAAATGTATGGAAGAGGGTAAGGTACCTAGGGATTGGCAGAGAGCATGCATAGTTGCTTTGTATAAAGGCAAAGGGGATAAAAGAGAGTGCAAAAATTATAGGGGGATAAGTCTGTTGAGTATACCTGGTAAAGTGTATGGTAGAGTTATAATTGAAAGAATTAAGAGTAAGACGGAGAATATGATAGCAGATGAACAAGGAGGCTTTAGGAAAGGTAGGGGGTGTGTGGACCAGGTGTTTACAGTGAAACATATAAGTGAACAGTATTTAGATAAGGCTAAAGAGGTCTTTGTGGCATTTATGGATTTGGAAAAGCCGTATGACAGGGTGGATAGGGGGGCAATGTGGCAGATGTTGCAAGTGTATGGTGTAGGAGGTAGGTTACTGAAAGCAGTGAAGAGTTTTTACGAGGATAGTGAGGCTCAAGTTAGAGTATGTAGGAAAGAGGGAAATTTTTTCCCAGTAAAAGTAGGCCTTAGACAAGGATGTGTGATGTCACCGTGGTTGTTTAATATATTTATAGATGGGGTTGTAAGAGAAGTAAATGCGAGGGTCTTGGCAAGAAGCGTGGAGTTAAAAGATAAAGAATCACACACAAAGTGGGAGTTGTCACAGCTGCTCTTTGCTGATGACACTGTGCTCTTGGGAGATTCTGAAGAGAAGTTGCAGAGATTGGTGGATGAATTTGGTAGGGTGTGCAAAAGAAGAAAATTAAAGATGAATACAGGAAAGAGTAAGGTTATGAGGATAACAAAAAGATTAGGTGATGAAAGATTGAATATCAGATTGGAGGGAGAGAGTATGGAGGAGGTGAATGTATTCACATATTTGGGAGTGGACGTGTCAGCGGATGGGTCTATGAAAGATGAGGTGAATCATAGAATTGATGAGGGAAAAAGAGTGAGTGGTGCACTTAGGAGTCTGTGGAGACAAAGAACTTTGTCCTTGGAGGCAAAGAGGGGAATGTATGAGAGTATAGTTTTACCAACGCTCTTATATGGGTGTGAAGCGTGGGTGATGAATGTTGCAGCGAGGAGAAGGCTGGAGGCAGTGGAGATGTCATGTCTGAGGGCAATGTGTGGTGTGAATATAATGCAGAGAATTCGTAGTTTGGAAGTTAGGAGGAGGTGCGGGATTACCAAAACTGTTGTCCAGAGGGCTGAGGAGGGGTTGTTGAGGTGGTTCGGACATGTAAAGAGAATGGAGCGAAACAGAATGACTTCAAGAGTGTATCAGTCTGTAGTGGAAGGAAGGCGGGGTAGGGGTCGGCCTAGGAAAGGTTGGAGGGAGGGGGTAAAGGAGGTTTTGTGTGCGAGGGGCTTGGACTTCCAGCAGGCATGCGTGAGCGTGTTTGATAGGAGTGAATGGAGACAAATGGTTTTTAATACTTGACATGCTGTTGGAGTGTGAGCAAAGTAACATTTATGAAGGGATTCAGGGAAACCGGCAGGCCGGACTTGAGTCCTGGAGATGGGAAGTACAGTGCCTGCACTCTGAAGGAGGGGTGTTAATGTTGCAGTTTAAAAACTGTAGTGTAAAGCACCCTTCTGGCAAGACAGTGATGGAGTGACTGATGGTGAAAGTTTTTCTTTTTCGGGCCACCCTGCCTTGGTGGGAATCGGCCAGTGTGATAATAATAATAAAATATATATATATATATATATATATATATATATATATATATATATATATATATATATATATATAATATATATATATATATATATATATATATATATATATATATATATATATATATATATATAAAATGTCGTGCCGAATAGGTAAAACTGTTCAATTTGCAAGAACTCATTTATAATTAAATATTTTCTAAAAAAAATTTTATATATTTAAAGATATATTTTTTTCATTTATTTTATTGTAAGAATTAATAATTTTGTACCAAAAGAATCTTAGAAAACTTACCTAACCTTATTATAACAAGCGCAGTTTAATTTACCATAATCCAACTAAATACATTTTAGCTTAATAATAAACAAAGTCAATGAAATATATATTATTATCGTTAGGTTCATAATGATATTTTTGCGTAATTATTGCATACACGGCAATAATTATACGGCAAGAAGAGCGTTTCTATTTAAGCCAAAATCGCAAGTTTTACCTATTCGGCACGACATTACATATATATATATATATATATATATATATATATATATATATATATATATATATATATATATATATATATATATATATATATATATATAATGTGTGTGTGTATCATTGCACCACACAGAAACAAGCGGGTATATACAGAGAAAGATCTCAGTAAGCAGGACTCGATACTGCTACTGGGGACGGCCAAGGTTCCCAGGCAGTGCTCTTATCTACTCGCTCACACAAATGCCATACAAGCTGGGCAGCCTGGTAGCAGTATCAAGTCCTGTTGACTGCGATCTTTCTCTGTATATACCAGCTTGCTTCTGTGTGGTACATTGATATAAAAATTGTTTGAGAAGTCAGAACATACAAGAGATTGAAATAGCTTGAATCCATGCTTGAGGCTGACTCACGTGCTCGGGCTGGGAAAGAAATATATATAAATATATATATATATATATATATATATATATATATATAATGTTCAGAAGAGAGAGAGAGAGAGAGAGAGAGAGAGAGAGAGAGAGGAGAAGTGGAGAATATATCAGGTATATTCCTAATGAATTTAATGGTTGTTGCAGAAAAAACATCATGCCAAAGCTATGTAATATTTCGGAAATGAATGCGCTGAATAAATATGAAGAATTATTTTTTTTTGCAGATAGCGATTATAGGCCATTAGAATAATTACATCAATTATTTGTTCACACTAGCACACTCATACGTTTAAACACTCTTACGTTTCATTGATGAAATTAAAAACAAAAACGTATTGACATGCACTTATGACATTAAACTAATATAGTGCCTTGACGGAGATCACATACAGAGTTCATTGGCACAGTTCTTTGACACAGTTGGAATGACCTGAATGAGGATGCAGCGAGAGGGACAGCCTATTTCCTGTTTTAAATTTAGGTATGATGCATGCTGTGAGGCCAGGAATATAATGTAGCTGTTCATGAGAAGGTTCAGTCTTTGCCAAAAGGCAAGTCTCGAACTAGCCCCCTTCCAGTCTTTGCTAAAAGGCAAGTCTCGAACTAGCTCCTTCCAATCTTTGCTAAAAAGCAAGTCTCGAACTAGCCCTTTCAAGTCTTTGCTAAAAGCCAAGTCTCAAACTAGCCCCCTTCCAGTCTTTGCCAAAAGGTAAGTCTCGAACTAGCTCCTTCCAGCCTTTGCTGAAAGGCATGTCTCGAACTAGCCCCTTCCAGTCTTTGCCAAAAGGTAAGTCTCGAACTAGCTCCTTCCAGCCTTTGCTAAAAGGCATGTCTCGAACTAGCCCCTTCCAGTCTTTGCTAAAAGGCAAGTCTCGAACTAGCTCCTTCCAATCTTTGCTAAAAGGCAAGTCTCGAACTAGCCCTTTCCAGTCTTTGCTAAAAGCCAAGTCTCGAACTAGCCCTTTCAAGTCTTTGCTAAAAGCCAAGTCTCAAACTAGCCCCCTTCCAGTCTTTGCCAAAAGGTAAGTCTCGAACTAGCTCCTTCCAGCCTTTGCTAAAAGGCATGTCTCGAACTAGCCCCTTCCAGTCTTTGCTAAAAGGCAAGTATCGAACTAGCTCCCTTCCAGTCATTCCTAAAAGGCAAGTCTCGAACTAGTTTCTTCCAGTCTTTGCTAAAAGGCAAGTCTCGAACTAGCTCCTTCCAATCTTTGCTAAAAGGCAAGTCTCGAACTAGCCCTTTCCAGTCTTTGCTAAAAGCCAAGTCTCGAACTAGCCCTTTCCAGTCTTTGCTAAAAGCCAAGTCTCGAACTAGCCCTTTCCAGTCTTTGCCAAAAGGGAAGTCTCGAACTAGCCCTTTCCAGTCTTTGCCAAAAGGCAAGTCTCGAACTAGCCCCCTTCCAGTCTTTGCTAAAAGGCATGTCTCGAACTAGCCCTTTCCAGTCTTTGCTAAAAGCCAAGTCTCGAACTAGCCCTTTCCAGTCTTTGCTAAAAGCCAAGTCTCGAACTAGCCCTTTCCAGTCTTTGCTAAAAGGCAAGTCTCGAACTAGCCCCCTTCCAGTCTTTGCTAAAAGGCAAGCCTCGAACTAGCCCTTTCCAGTCTTTGCCAAAAGGCAAGTCTCGAACTAGCCCTTTCCAGTCTTTGCCAAAAGGCAAGTCTCGAACTAGCCCCCTTCCAGTCTTTGCTAAAAGGCAAGTCTCGAACTAGCCCCCTTCCAGTCTTTGCTAAAAGGCAAGTCTCGAACTAGCCCCCTTCTAGTCTTTGCTAAAAGGCAAGTCTCGAACTAGCCCCCTTTCAGTCTTTGCTAAAAGGCAAGTCTCGAACTAGCCCCCTTCCAGTCTTTGCCAAAAGGCAAGTCTCGAACTAGCCCCCTTCCAGTCTTTGCCAAAAGGCAAGTCTCGAACTAGCCCCCTTCCAGTCTTTGCCAAAAGGCAAGTCTCGAACTAGCCCCCTTCCAGTCTTTGCCAAAAGGCAAGTCTCGAACTAGCCCCCTTCCAGTCTTTGCCAAAAGGCAAGTCTCGAACTAGCCCCCTTCCAGTCTTTGCCAAAAGGCAAGTCTCGAACTAACCCCCTTCCAGTCTTTGCCAAAAGGCAAGTCTCGAACTAGCCCCCTTCCAGTCTTTGCCAAAAGGCAAGTCTCGAACTAGCCCCCTTCCAGTCTTTGCCAAAAGGCAAGTCTCGAACTAGCTCCCTTCCAGTCTTTGCCAAAAGGCAAGTCTCGAACTAGCCCCCTTCCAGTCTTTGCCAAAAGGCAAGTCTCGAACTAGCTCCCTTCCAGTCTTTGCCAAAAGCCAAGTCTCGAACTAGCCCTTTCCAGTCTTTGCCAAAAGCCAAGTCTCGAACTAGCCCTCTTCCAGTCTTTGCCAAAAGGCAAGTCTCAAACTAGCCCCCTTCCAGTCTTTGCCAAAAGGCAAGTCTCGAACTAGCCCCCTTCCAGTCTTTGCCAAAAGGCAAGTCTCGAACTAGCCCCCTTCCAGTCTTTGCCAAAAGGCAAGTCTCGAACTAGCTCCCTTCCAGTCTTTGCCAAAAGGCAAGTCTCGAACTAGCCCCCTTCCAGTCTTTGCCAAAAGGCAAGTCTCGAACTAGCCCCCTTCCAGTCTTTGCCAAAAGGCAAGTCTCGAACTAGCTCCCTTCCAGTCTTTGCCAAAAGCCAAGTCTCGAACTAGCCCTTTCCAGTCTTTGCCAAAAGCCAAGTCTCGAACTAGCCCTCTTCCAGTCTTTGCCAAAAGGCAAGTCTCGAACTAGCCCCCTTCCAGTCTTTGCCAAAAGGCAAGTCTCGAACTAGCCCCCTTCCAGTCTTTGCCAAAAGGCAAGTCTCGAACTAGCCCCCTTCCAGTCTTTGCCAAAAGGCAAGTCTCGAACTAGCTCCCTTCCAGTCTTTGCCAAAAGGCAAGTCTCGAACTAGCCCCCTTCCAGTCTTTGCCAAAAGGCAAGTCTCGAACTAGCCCCCTTCCAGTCTTTGCCAAAAGGCAAGTCTCGAACTAGCCCTCTCCAGTCTTTGCCAAAAGCCAAGTCTCGAACTAGCCCTATTCCAGTCTTTGCCAAAAGGCAAGTCTCGAACTAGCCCTCTTCCAGTCTTTGCCAAAAGCCAAGTCTCGAACTAGCCCTTTCCAGTCTTTGCCAAAAGGCAAGTCTCGAACTAGCCCTTTCCAGTCTTTGCTAAAAGCCAAGTCTCGAACTAGCCCTTTCCAGTCTTTGCTAAAAGCCAAGTCTCGAACTAGCCCTTTCCAGTCTTTGCCAAAAGGCAAGTCTCGAACTAGCCCTTTCCAGTCTTTGCCAAAAGGCAAGTCTCGAACTAGCCCTTTCCAGTCTTTGCCAAAAGCCAAGTCTCGAACTAGCCCTTTCCAGTCTTTGCCAAAAGGCAAGTCTCGAACTAGCCCTTTCCAGTCTTTGCCAAAAGGCAAGTCTCGAACTAGCTCCTTCATGGGAGATTTGACGCTGTTGAAGGACTCTTCATTAGCGGATTTGGAGCAATCCTGATAATTTTATTTAAATGTTGAACATAAGGAAATAGTACTTCGTAGCTCAGTGGTAGCACCTTCGGCTCATATCCTAAATACCGTTGCTCGATCCTGAGATGGGTAGAGATGTCTTGCACGTTTCTGGTTGCATTATATGGACGATAACTTGATGGTTATAATGGTAAACATGATTTTTTAAAGAGGTGGATCGGTAAACTAGGAAGAGTCATCTGTCAGGTAACCGAAACTCCAGCTGTGAATCATCATATGACTAGGACAGTATCAGGGAATACCGTTCTGTTTCTTGACAAATATTATGCATACTATATGGACGATATTATTGAGGATCTAAAAATTCAATTTTTACTAAATTTGTTTAATTTCCGATTGGAAAAACACAACACCCTCCATTTCTGGGTATTGAACTCATAAAACACTAACTTAAATGGAACAACGTACCGTAAAAGCTCCAATTACATCGATCTTAATAATAATAAAAATAATAATAATAATAATAATAATAATAATAATAATAATAATAATAATAATAATAATAATAATAATAATAATAATAATATCTTTATTTCTACAAGTACATGTACAAGGTATACAGACCATAGCTGATATCAGTGACATACTACTATATAGAAAGCCGCTTGTTATGCAGAGTATTCGCGCAAATTAGGTCAGTTTTGTCCCAGGATGCGAACCACACCAGTCCACTAACACCCAGGTATCCATTATTACTGATGGGAGAACATTGACAATCGATGTAAGGAAACACGCTCAGTGTTTTCACCCCTGCGCCAGGAATCAAACCCGGATCCTTACCGTGTGAAGCGAAAGCTTTTACCACCAGGCCACGGGGTACCATATTTCTTCTCTTATCATGAGAGTAAAATATAGTCACAAGTTTTTCTCATCGGCTTCTTGAGAACCTTCTTAATTTGCTGTCTTGATTTCTTTAAAAAATATTTTACACTACCAGTGATATTTTCTCCGCACATTTCCTCTCGCTCTTCAAACAAAATTTTAGACAACATGCAGAAGTCATATCTGCAGCCTATGTGTGGTATGAATATTGTACAGATAATCCTTAGCTTACACAAATAACACGCACATAGGGTTATTTATCCTTAGCTTATAGATTAGGTGGTGCGGGGTTACTAGAAGTATTATCGAAAGGGCTGAAGAGAGGTTGTAGAGGCGGTTCGCACATGTGGAGAAAGAAACAAAACTGAATGACTGAGATGGGGTAAAAATCTACAGGCAAAAGGAGGGGTAGGGGTCGCCGTAGGAAAGGTTGGAGGGAGGGTGTGTGAGGAGTTTGGACTTCAAGCGAGGGTGCGTGAGACAGGGGCGAGCGCAGGCAAATGGTTTTTATGACGACGTGCTGTTGGAGTGTGAGTAAAGTAAGATTTATGAAAGGATTCAGGGAAATTAGTTAGCCAAACTTGAGTCCTGGAGGTGGGAAGTATAGTTACTGCGCTCTGAACAAGGGATGGAGATATGTTAGTTTCTGAACTGTAGTATCGACATGCCTCTGGCATGACAGTAATAGAGTGACTGATGATGAAAGTGCTTCTTCGTTTTAGGGTCACTCTGCCTCGGTGGGAAACTGCCGATGTGTTAAAAAAAAGTGTCTGCAGAATACTTATAACACCTAACGAGAACGATGATAATGACGGATGTTTTATGTCCTCCACGAGTAACACATCCGACGTAGTCGGGTATGAACATTAAAATGGTATAAAATACCGACAGGTTGTTAGGTAAGACACATATGCAACAGCTAAGTATCTTTATTAGGTATCTTTATTTGTTTCAGACTATGGAACAATGGTCTTCTCCAGACTGAGGGACTGACCGCCTCAAAACTTTAAGGGTGATGGACTGATTACATCGTCTTCAAGTCTCTTCTGCTTCTATCAACTTTTCTGTACTCGACTGAAGAAGCCTATTGTGTAGGCGAAACGTTTCCAAATAAAGATACCTAACTGTTGCATATGTGTCTTACCTAACAAGAAGTCGGGTATAATGGAATTCGTAGAACGTATTGCTCATTATGTTTTGTTTGGAAATGATAACATTTTGAGTTTAAGTGCGGGAAGCAACGATATCAGGAGGGCAAAAAGGAGAAAATTTGTTACCCAAGTCTAGGCTAGCAATTATAAAGATTAAAATAAAAGGTTTTATACCTTTTAATATGTTGTATTATTCCTAACATGTAGGTGGGAAACGAGTGTCTATAGGACAATTGAGGTGAACTGTCTGCTGAGTAAATACTACGTGGAATTTATGCAAAATATGTTAAGGTCTGGGAGTCAAAGCGTTAATAATTGTTACTTGAGAATGGATTAGTGGCGTGTCAGGGCCTTTCAACTAGTTTCTGACAGTGGTTTTGGCAATTATATTCATTGAGAAATTGTGGAAGGTAGTGGGGCAAATGCGATGATATTTCATTCAACAGAAATTAATGTTCAAGTCGCGAGAGACTGTGCGAAGGGAAGTGGTTGTCAAGCGGGTAAAATTAGAAGCACAAAACGTAAGAGGATAGAAAAAAGAAGGCAAAAAAAAAAACAGGAATTATTGTATCAGAATCAAGTAAATTAAGAGACGTAACGCTAAGATCAAAGTTAGCTAATTAAAACTAACTGTGTTTGCAAGAAACGTTGGTATCATCACAATTACCGACAAATGGTTTGATTTAAAGCATCGAGACAAGCCTAACGAATGCAAAATACAAGGTTTTAGTTATTTACCACTGAGAGGAATCGTTGGGAAGTGATACAGAACCTGTATGGATGAAATTTGTGAGGGAAATAATTTGTTTTGTGGTAAGTGTACAATATCTACGAACCTATCATAGAAAATTTGGATAAAGTTTAATTTTTAGGGCAGTTCAGTCTAATTGATCAGTGTTGCGGTAAACTCTAGGAGCCACTTGTCAGACACGACCTGCAACCTATCCAGATCGATTTGTAGCCTATAATGGTTCATATTCTTTTTCTCCTCATTAGTTTAACTCATCTGCTAACAGATATTCTCTGATTCTATTCCTTCCATTATGTCATTAACATTATATAAGAAATAACACTGGCTATAATACTGATCTCTGTGAATCCCCACTTGTCACATGCACTCACTCTGACACCTCTTTACGGACCATCACTCGTTCTAAGCTCCTGTCAGGCAAGCCGTGATCCACTGTAGTGCTTTCCCTGTTATTCTTGCCTGATCTTGCAGATTTAATGTCAGTCTCTCGGTAGTGTGTCAAAAGCCTTCATACTCTCCAAGAAAATTGAATCTACCCATCCTCTCTCTTTCCTACATTCTGTTACCATACCATAAAACACCAGTACGTTCATGATATAGGATTTATATTTCCCAAACCATTGCTGGTTGTCATGTATGAACCTACTCCTTTCTAGGTGCTCCACCAGTCTTCTCCCTGTAATCTTCGCCATAGCTTTACATACTATGCAAGTCATTGACATTGGTCTGCATTTTAACGCTACCTGTATATCTCCTTTCTTAAAAATTGGTACTACATTTGCTATCTTCTATACCTCCAGTAGTTGTCTTGTGTCGATAGACTTGTTAAAGGCACACACAACATCTCTGCTTCTTCTTTCTCGACCCATGGAGAGATATTATCTGGTCCCACTGCCTTCGAGGAATCTAGCTCACATAGCTTTATCTTCTCCCCAGTTATGTGTACTGTGTCCAACGCTCGCTGTTGCATTCTCCCCCCCCCCCCATGGTTTGCTGGTAGCCTTCATGTCTCCTCTAGGAATACCTTCCTAAATTTCTTGCTGAGCTCCTAAAAGACTTCTTGGTATTTCTTGTGGGCTCCCGTCTTTTCGTCTTCTGCCAGATTACCTTGTCCCTTACTATATTACAACTCAAGGTGGAATTTGGCTTTCAGTGCTCTGTCATCCTCAAGTTAAAGGTTAAATCTCTCTCTCTCTCTCTCTCTCTCTCTCTCTCTCTGCCCATTCATACTGTTTCTGACTTTTCGGCTCAACTTCTTTTCCTGAGTTCGTTTCCTTCTATAATTTTTCCATGCTCTAGCACACTCAGCTTTGGCTTCTCTACACCTCTGGGTAAACCATGGTCTCACTCTTTTGTTCTCATTGTTTCTTTTCCTCCTGAGTATGAATTTCACCACTGCGTCCCTGCACATTCCAGCCACAAACTCCATCATCTCATTCACTGTCTTCCTTTCTAGTTCTCTTTCCCACAAAATGATATTCGAAACTCAGAACCGTGTGATCGCTAGTACCAAGGAGTTACTTATCAACGACGTCAAGAGAAGTCTCGCCACAGCCTATTGGCCAGCAGAATGGGAACCTCAAGTTCTGAGGTCTGACAGAAGCTAAAAACGTCCATGTAGAGTCACCCTGCTACCCGGGAAGGACCGTGAGTAGATTGCGTAGGACTACACCTGCGCCTCTAAGTTAGCTGACACCTACTTGCCATACTCTGAAGCTGAAGAGGGAGTGAGGCCGCTTGTTTTGGAGAGACCCTGAAGACCAACAAATACGGAGGGCTAAAACTTCGTCCCAGTAGGGTCGGAAACCATTGGAGCATGGGGCAAGTGTGCTCAAAAAATCCTGAAAAATGAAAAACCCACGCACACACGCATACACACACACACACACACACACACACACACACACACACACACACACACACACACACACACACACACACACACACACACAGCTGACCGTCTATTAGAACTATAGTTTGGTCCTAGTGAATGTCATCTAGGACAAAACCATCTAAAACAAAATGAAGAACCTTTGGAACAAATAGGGCCACATTCCATAAACACCCTCAAAATACCAAACAACCTTACCTAGGTCTCCAGATTCTAAAAAAAAAAAAAATAATTGTTTAGCTCGCTGTCGAGATGTATTGTGTTCAATGTATTGTCTAAGGATACAAATGTTACAGCAATAATATTTCTTATTTTAAATTGCGTTTGCTGGTGTATGTCGATGAATCTGAACAGAGTGGAGATGGATACTGTTGCACTATTTGGCTGAGGTGGGCTGTTGAAGTTCTAGCGAAGTGAGAAATTTTGTTACGTATCTCTGGTCTTTTTTTTACCCTGCTGTAATTTGTGCAGTTGGTAAGGCATCATCTCTGCTCCTCTTCAGTGAAAAAGTCTGATAGTTTAGCAGCAACATGGAACTGCTCACGTAACTGTTGCAGTGGTAACTGTTTTTCTTCAGATTCTTCTTCTTCACCTTCCTCCGTTATCTGCGTTCCTTGTATCTGTGTACTGAGCTCTGCCAACATTTTCTAATCTTCTAAGAGTTCATTTACATCATCATCCTGCATATTTTCAAAGCCATCACCTAATAATCTCCTTGCCAGCTGAACTATTTCCTGCACTTAACTCTCAAGCGAGGGGAAAACCTGCTGAAGTATTCACTACATTAGGCCTCAGCTTTCCCCAACCTGTTTTTAATGTTGATAGAGGCACTTCATTCTATGCACTTATGCTACAAGTTTGCTACTGCGATGTTGGAGTCACTGTTATGTGTAGTTACACTTAAAAGCCCTAGTAACTCCACGATCCAGTGGAAGTATTAAATATGTGAGTATACATCGAACAAAACTTCTGGGTGAATCTGAAAAGTGTGAGCAAGCAAGAAAACCCACACCTGCCTTGGGTTACACAATTTGAACTTGTGTAACCAGCCGGTGCTCAACACACACTTTTGCTCAGGTTTTCCTTCCTCATCATTCACTTTTTACGGTAATCTAAGGCTTTTTTCCCTTGTAAAAATAAAATTAAGTGGTGCACTTTACTTTTGCTCGTCCCGTCCACTCAATAAGTTTTCTGTTTAATCAGCTGTTGTAGCCTGTGTTGTAGCCGGTGACAACCTGGGTTATTCATTACACAAGTCCGTATATTTGCTTTATTCCTTTTAAGTGAACGAACTAATGCTTGATTCATTAAGTCCATAAACTCTCTCTGTCTGCACTTAACGCGCACCATCTTTAAGTTCATCTAATATTATGATTTTCTTGATAATACCAATCCTTTAACACTTAAACTTTCCCAAGCCACTTTTATCATCACTCACATGTCACTTGGGTGCATTGGTTACTACGCAGATACAAGATATGGTAATGAAAATATAAGATATCGATTCACAAACACAGATCTGAGAATCGTAGGGACACGTATGTACGGACCACAGAGATGGAATCAGTGCAGAGAGTTAAACCCAACTAAAAACACTGGGCCGGATAACATCCCAGGCAGATTCCTTAACGATGGCGCCTCTGAATTGCAAGTCCTCATTACGCACATAATAAATTTCTCTATCACCACCAATACAGGACCAGAGGGATTCAAGGAGGCCAGAGTTTCTCCTTCCTTAAAGAATAAACAGTAGGTCTGATGTCAGCAACAATAGCCTTTTAGTATTTTCAGTGTGATGTCCAAAATTTTAGAGAAAATGGTGTATTGCCAAGTAGTTAAGTAATTTTATGCGATAAACGTTCTACATACTTATAACTCAGGTTTGAGGAGATCTTACTCGACTAATAGCTTCCTAATTAATCTGTTGGACTACCTGAGAACTTAAATGTCATTAGGGAATGTTATAGTTATGGCGACCCTGGATTTGCAAAAGGCATTTGACACAGTTAACCATAATATATTATGTAAGAAAGTGCAAGCTACTGGCATAGGCAATCAGAAACAAATTATCAAGGTCAGTAATACAGAATTAAAACACCTGCCGATAACATGTGGGGTTTCCCAGGGTAGTATTCTGAGTCCTTTGCTATTTTCATGTCATGCGAATGACATGACCATCAGCGTAAGTTTCTGTTGTATGCAGACGACAGTTCTTTGCTAATTTGAGGTAAAGACCCACAAGATTTAGCTAACATACTGATATTAGAGTTAGAATCCTGCAACAAATGATAAGTAGACAACAAACTATTGCTAAATCTTAGGAAAACAGAAACCTAACTCTTTGTCATGAAATGAAAACTGAAAAGAGTAAATACCTTTTATTTCGAATGTAATGAGACAGTGATGGGTTCCTCATTACATTCTTTACAAATCGGTCTCCATAACTATAACATTCCTAATGACTGGCTGATTCTCAGATGATCAACAGGTAGTAAACTGTGACCGTCTCCTCAAACGGCGCAATATTGTTTGATTTTCATATTAGCAACATTTGAAAGCAGCCACCATTTTCTCTGCGGTACGGACATCACACTGTGAACTGTTGATGTCGAACACTGTTGTTCTGCGAGGCGTACTCATGATCCCTGCAAGTCTGCCGATGGTGATAGAAAATTTATTGTGTGCGTAATGAAAGAGCTTGCAATTCGAAGGCATGAAATCTGCTGAGATCGGCAGCTGGTTGAGTTGCTTCTGCGCGATTCCATCTTCTGTGATCTGCATACATATTTGTTCTTCGGATCTGTGTTGTGAATCGACTAATGCCTATTTTCGTACCATAACATAAAATAACAATGTTAGAAAACTGAAAGATTCAAGTGTTAAGTTGGTATTATCAGAAAATAACAATAATGAATGAACTTAAGGCGAACTGAAGGACTATGGACAACAGTCGACATGATGTTTAACCAAAATCATTCAATGAGACGTGTAATGAACAGCAGGTTGTCACCGGCTTCTTCGAAACTACGCTGCTGATTAAACAGAAAACTTATTGAGAAGATGGACGGTTCAATAAAAGTGCACCATATTTTGACTTTTACAAAGCAACAGGCTGCAGAAAAAGTGAATGATGAGGAAGAAACAAAAGTGTCGACTGGTGTGTGACGGAGCACGGGTGTGTTTAACTGCTCACCTTTCAGATGCAGAGTTTACGGTCGATGTATCTTCATGTTGTCTTTCCGCTGGATGGGTGGGTTGCAGAGCACAGAATGTGACTACGCATAATGACGACCAGCATGGTGCAGAATGATTCTTTTCTATCGGCACGTGCTTTGGGTTGAGAATGCCGTAAGCAGTTTCCCACGCTGGTTGAGTGCGAAATGTTCATTTGGCAGAAAGACGACAGGTGATGGCGCTTTAATGACACTTGCCCCATGCTCCAATGGTTTCCGACCCTACTGGGACGAAGTTTTAGCCCTCCGTATTTGTTGGTCTTCAGGGTCTCTCCAAAACAAGCGGCCTCACTCCCTCTTCAGCTTCAGAGTATGGCAAGTAGGTGTCAGCTAACTTAGAGGCACAGGTGTAGTCCCACGCAATCTACTCACGGTCCTTCCCGGGTAGCAGGGTGACTCTACATGGACGTTTTTAGCTTCTGTCAGACCTCAGAACTTGAGGTTCCCATTCTGCTGGCCAATAGGCTGTGGCGAGACTTCTCTTGACGTCGTTGACCACCTCATGTCTAGCATACTTCCATTTTGATGTAAGACAGACGAGACCATGTAGTCCAAATTGATCAGTTGACGCCCTACTGAAAATGTACTGATGTTCGGTGAGTATAAGGGCGGCTAAACGGAGCGCTACACCAATCCGAATAGCCTGTGGGTTGAGTGTCCAGGGAGGAATTGGGAACAGCTAAATGCAAATCTCATGCTAGGAGACGAGTTTTGTCCTTTCCTGAAGTGTTGTTGATCATTGTGCTGGCGATTTATTCCAGGATCAGATTGTCCCAGTGGGACTGTTTGTGCTCACTGGGAGAAGCTGGTCTGCTTGAAGAGTCCCACTGCTTGACCGCTTCGATGAACTTTGGGTCGTGAGCTCCTACTGTACCTCTCAAGCGTTCGGGGACAATCTCCTTTACTAGTTCACTGAAAGTCATACGCGAGGAAGGAAATGCGTTGTCTCGCGCACCTTTATGCTTCACAGTCGCACTGGAAGAGTTACTTAATCCCATTAGTGTTCTTCCACTGACAGTTTCAATGTCTTCCTCAAGATAGATCTCAGGAGTGTGGGGCTGTAAAAGTGTAATGTCGTATGTAAGGCGCCATCTTAGCCTGATAAACCATCAACTGTTCTTCCATTTTTACATTATTTGCGTGCGTGCGTGTGTGTACTCACCTAGTTGAGGTTGCAGGGGTCGAGTCCAAGCTCCTGGCCCCGCCTCTTCAGTGGTCGCCACTAGGTCACTCTCCCTGAACCATGAGCTTTATCGTACCTCTGCTTAAAGCTATGTATGGATCCTGCCTCCACTACATCTTTCCCAAACTATTCCACTTCCTGACTACTCTGTGGCTGAAGAAATACTTCCTAACATCCCTGTGATTCATCTGTGTCTTCAGCTTCCAACTTTGTCCCCTTGTTGCTGTGTCCAGTCTCTGGAACATCCTGTCTTTGTCCACCTTGTCAATTCCTCTCAGTATTTTGTAAGTTGTTATCATGTCCCCCCTATCTCTCCTGTCCTCCAGTGTCGTCAGGTTGATTTCCCTTAACCTCTCCTCGTAGGATATACCTCTTAGCTCTGGGACTAGTCTTGTGGCAAACCTTTGCATTTTCTCTAGTTTCTTTACATGCTTGGCTACGTGTGGGTTCCAAACTGGTGCCGCATACTCCAATATGGGCCTAACGTACACGGTGTGTGTGTGTGTGTGTGTGTGTGTGTGTGTGTGTGTGTGTGTGTGTGTGTGTGTGTGTGTGTGTGCGTGTGTGTGTGTGTGTGTGTGTGTGTGTGTGTGTGTGTGTGTGTGTGTGTGTGTGTGTGTGTGTGTGTGTGTGTGTGTGTGTGTGTGTATTATGTCTGTCTTACAATTCCTGAAAGACGAGGCAAACTGCGAACCACATCAGTCATCAAGGCAGTGCGCAACTACCCAAAAATAGATAATTGTGTCCCTCTGCCCCGTCATCGCAGGAATTACAGAGGTAGACCCATGAAAAATTCCAATGAAAACGAGAAAATTTGAGCACAGGTTAGCGAAACGTCGAAGAAGGTAACACAATGGGAGCAATCAGAATAATTGCTAGTGACGACACTGTTGATCCCAAAGATGAGACCACAGCCCATGTAAGGGACAAGTACCCAACAAGGACACCATGGTCGTTAACAACAACCCTAAGACCTCATCACTGGACAATTAATTTTGCCAGAATCAGAAGTCTATAAGGCGATAGTGTCATTTCCAGCAGGATCTGCTGGAGATTACACAACACCTCAAAGAGATAGTAAATACAGTACTCGGCACATCTGCATCAGTTCTTCTCTCTGAGTTAACAACCTTCGTCAACAACTGCCTGGCTAGGCAGATTCCAGAAGAAATAAAATCTTTCTATTTTGGAGTCTAATTATGTGCTTTGAAGAAGAAGGATGGGGGAATCAGACCCATTGCTGTTGGTAACACTCTTCGTCGTCTCGTTGCCGAAGCAGCAGTAAGAAACATTCGCCTAGCCCTAGAGACTGTCAGTTTACTCCAGCCACAACTGGGCTTTGGGGTCTCTCAGGGCAGTGAAGCCGCAGCTCATGCGGCAAGGGCCTACATCAGGGACCTACCAGAAGACAAGGCCGTAGTCAAACTTGACTTTAGAAATTCCTTTAATATGGTGAAAAGAGATTTGGTCTTGCCAGAGGTTCGGGATCGGTTCCCCAGTCTTTTTCCCTTCATTTCAGCTGGCTACAGCCAACCCTCAATTCTTTTGTTTTGCGAACATGAAATTCCCTTATTAGAGGGTGATCAGCAGGGTGATCCACTCGTTCCATTCCTCTTCTGCTTGGCAGTAAGGGAACTAACTTCCAGCCTGCGCAGCGAGCTCAACATCGGGTACCTGGATGATAGCACTTTGGCAGGTGCTGGAGAGTCCCTGCTAGAGGACCTACAACTGGTGAAGACACACGGAGAAGATTGAAACTCATCTTCAATCCCTCCAAGTGTGAAATCACAAGAAACCAGGAAATAATCAGTGCTGTGCGAACAATCCACCCTGAAGTCTCTACTACCATTCCAACCAAGATTGCCCAGCTGTGCTCTTGGGAGCACAGCTGGGTAATCAGGCCATCGACAAAGTCCTCAAGGACAAACAGAATGGCCTGAAGAGAATGGAGGATAGAATAAGAGATCTCGAAGCCCATGACGCCTTGCATCTCCTCACAAGGTGTCTTAGTTTGCCAAGACTCACTTTCTGTGGTGCGCACCCTCTTTTGACAACCCAACACTCAACGAATGTGAGTCATTACTGAAATCAGTCTTTAAGAAGGATCTGAATCTGTGACTGGAAAATCAGCAATGGAATCAGACAACCCTCCCAGTGCGACTGGGAAGTATAGGGGTGCACAAAGCAACGCAGGTAGCTTTACCTGCATTTCTGTCTTCGTGTTTGGCTTCCAGTGGACTAGTCAAGGAGATTGTCCCCGAATGCTTGAGAGACACGGTAGGTGCTCAAGACCCCAGGTTCATTGAAGCAGCCGTGTGGTGGGACACTCTTGCCAACTCCTTCAGTAGACCAGCTCCTGGAGTTTACCTGGAGAGAGTTCCGGGGGTCAACGCCCCCGCGGCCCGGTCTGTGACCAGGCCTCCTAAAGAGCACAAACAGTCCCACTAGGACAAACCAATCATGGAAAGAATTGCCAACACATTGCTCACCAACGCTTCAGGAAAGGGCAAAGCTCGTCACCTAGCGGTCATGGCACTGCATTCAGGAGATTTCCTTCTAGCTGTTCCCAGTTCCTCTCTGGGCACTCAACTCGACTCATAGGCCATTCGGATTGGTGTTGCTCTTCTCCTAGTTGCCGCCATACTCACCGAACATAATGTGTTTGCGGCAGGGCGACCGCTGATCAATTCCGACTTCATATGAAGGTCTCGTGTGTCACACATTATATGGGAAGTATACTAGACATGAGGAGGTCAACGATATCATAAAGAGAAGCCTCGCTCCAGTCCATTGCCCAACTTAACGGGAACCCCAAGTACCAAGTACAGAGGTCTGATGGAAGTCAAAAGCGTCCTGATGGAGCGACTACGCTACCCTGGAAGGATGGTAAGCAGATTGCTTGTGACTACACCTGTGCTGCCACATTTGCAGACGTCTATTGGCCATACTCTAAAGCTGTTAGGGGTGGAGCAGCCAGCAACAGGGAGACCCAAAAGACCCGCATATATGAAGCCCATCCCCCTTGGGTCGGAGAACCTAGGAGCATGTGGCAAGTGTGTTCTAAAGTTCCTCAAAGAACTGGATGAAAAAGTCATTATTGAAACCAAGGATCACAGGATGGCCAGGTTCTTCTTTCAGAGACTGAGTGTTGCGATCCAGAGGGGAAATGCCTGCACCATTCTGGTCACGCAGTGAACCACCGGGGAGCTGGACGAAGAATTCTAGATAGAGCTCTGAGATGTTATCTATGTTGTTCTTCTCCCTATCGTATTTTTACCAGTGCATTGACTACATAGAATATAGAGGTAGTAGGAGATGACAATATTCAAACAGCTCCAGGGAGAACCTTGAGTTTTCCCCTGAAGTAAGTTTATTCTTATCTCTGAGGATGAGGGTCCCAGCACAGTTCCAGAGGTAGTACCTCATTATATTATAATATATATATATATATATATATATATATATATATATATATATATATATATATATATATATATATATATATATATATATATATATATATTATCATTTATATCTTAAATCTCTCATTACACGACAGGATTCGAACCTACACACACTACATCAGAATACGTAGTACACACGCCTCTACCGTGTGGAGGAAGTACTACATACTGCGAATTCTTAAGCGAACCCGCGCGCGCGCACGCTGACACACACTCACACAATTCAGAGATGGTGAAGCTGCCGTTATTTTAATTGTATTCGAAACAGCGATCAGTGCTGATTCGAGGCACTTGCGTCTGCGGAAATTAGTTTCTTTGATCACTAATTGGGCGTCCCTGAATTTCATGAGATGATTGGTGGAATTTCGGTGTTGTACACAGGCGTTGTTCAAGTTATCGTTCCTACATGCGTAAATGTGTTCATTGAGGCGGGTGTCGAGGTTTCTTGCTGTTTCACCTACATAAATCTTGTCACAGCCTCCACAGGGTATAGT
Organism: Cherax quadricarinatus; assembly: GCF_038502225.1. Taxonomy (NCBI): domain Eukaryota; kingdom Metazoa; phylum Arthropoda; class Malacostraca; order Decapoda; family Parastacidae; genus Cherax; species Cherax quadricarinatus. Next base: position 92,846 of record NW_027195739.1, read on the forward strand.
GTAAACCCCTGCATTGACTGGTTCGTGTTGCTTTGATTTTGTCCTGGTTAGATCCTTTATTGAAGTGCTGGAAGCGATGGCGACTCTGGTGTTAGCTTGTGAAAGTACTTTAGAAACGTTCAGTGCAACCTGGCTGCTGGGAAGAATTATAACTTTGTTGGGAGTGGCGTTGGTGCGTGGAGAATTAATGATCTGAAGAGCTCTTTACTTGCAGTCTTTGATGAAAAAGGAAGGAAAATGTAACTCAGTGAAGGTTTGGTGAATGTATGTACATTCCTCGTCAAGAAACTCAGGACTACAAATTCGGTATGCTCTTAGGAAAAACCCGATGATCATGCTTCTTTTGGTCTTGGTATCTTGACTGGAATAGAAGTGTGCGAGATCATTTTTATTGGTAGGTTTCCGATAAACTTGAAATCTTAGGTTGTTGTCTACTTTGTGAATGAGAACGTCGAGGAAAGGTAGCTTGTTATTGGACTTTTCTTCTAGTGTAAACTGGATCGCCGGTTCAACTGTGTTGAGCCTTGCCTGTAGATTCCGTACATCAAAACGTTTGGGAGTTATTACGAGGACGTCGTCCACGTAACGTAACCAAGTGACGCTTGAAGGTATGTATGTATGCATGTATAATGTTCGCCAAGACCGGGGTCCTGGCACGGGTCTTAGTCTTGAGATGACCCGTCTCTGGCTCCTGAAGGAGAATTGATTCTTCACTGTTGCAGCATATGCTGCTCAAGCACTGTTCCGGACAGTTCAGCTAGTGTGCCTAATAAGCGACTGGGGTTACTCCATCTCAGCTGTTTCCTGAGTTGGGGACTGGGCTCTGTCCGGTCTGATAATCTGCAGATTCATGGCATCCACTGTTTCCTGCTCTGTCAGTAAGCACACCCTCAGGAGTGTGCTGACCATCTGCCGGAACATGCTCTGTTGTTCCGTGGAGGTGATTGTGTTGCAGATAATATCCGTGAATGCCTTTATGAGTGTTAAGAGATCCTCTCTGTTGAGGGCCTGCGTTGTCGGTGGGTTCGAAGCAGTGGATATTATCTGGGCTGTTGTAATCTGTGGGGACTGCTGAGGGTTGTATTTCTTCACTGTGCACACAGTGGCCTGTTGCTGTATGCCAAGTTGTGTACCCGGCATCTGCTGGTGAGGTGCAACCACAGCCTGCATAGTGGCTGTGCCTAGCAAGGAGGCCGGTGGGGGCTCGTGTAGTGCCGTCTGCTGATTGCGTTGCCCAGATGTTTTCTGTTGGCGCCGCGTGTTCCTCATGTTTTTGTTTCTTCGTTGCGGTAGTGGGGGAGGATGCTCCTGTTCATGACGCCTGGTTGAGTCTTCAAGGGTCGGAAATTCCTGGGCATTGAGTTGGGTTGCCTGATGAGAGCTCTGCAGTATGGCAGGATTCTCTGCACCCATCGTCTGCTGAGGGTGATGCTCTGCCGTCGCCTGCTGTCTCGTCGTTGGTGTCTTCCAGGCCTCACGAAATCTAGTGAGCCTCTCAGGGCATCGAGGGTTCCAGGCATGGCGTTTCTGCCTGCAATTCGGGCATCGTGGAGTGGGTGGCGATGCATTCTTCAGCTTGGTGATGCATTCTTCAGCTTGGTGATGCATTCTTCAGCTTGGTGATGCATTCCTCGGTAGGGTGGGGCTGGCTGCAGACACTGCAGATTACTTTGTTCGGACAGAGTGCACCCAGGTGTCTGTAACGCTGGCACTTGAAACAGCGAACTGGTTCTGCCGTGAAGGCCCTGACATCGTACCTGCCCTAAGAACCAAGGTCCAGCTGGGATGGCAGCGGTCCTACATGCTGAATGAGGACCTGCCGGGTTGGTGCATTTCCTGTCGATTTTGCCTTGAGACGCTGAGCTGACACGACACTGGGGTGAGCTGCTACTGCCTCGATGGGCATCATCAGAGGGTATCGCATCACTACACCCTTGGTGACCTTCTTCCGAGAATCCAGTTCCTCCAGGGTGAAGGAGCGGTCTGTCTCCATGACTTTCTTCAAGGTGATATGCATTTCCCTGTTGATAGCAGTGAGTGACGCTTGAAGGGATGATGTAATAGCTTCTATATCCTTTTACTCATGTACGAATTAATTGCTCTACCATATTGTATTATTTCTACTACAACTTTTGTCACTACTACTACTACTACTACTAGTATTGCACCTCACTCTGAGCCTATATATACCCTCTGTGCCCATATACTGTTTGTATCGGCTTGATAAAGCTCCTGGAGAGCGAAACGTTGCCACAATAAAATGTCACATTAGTTGCACTTGTGTCCTTTTACTTTACATATTGTCGGTAATTCTACCAACTTTATTACAATTAGAAGAATTTCTTCTTGGGGAGATGTGGTATGCTAGTAGATGGTGATTGTTTATGCAAGAGTTTCTCTTAGTTGGTGAAGGGCTCTTGATTAAAAGAATCAGAGCTACCTTCTTATTCTTTGAATCAAACCTTACTACCTCACGCTTCCCGTTCTTCAGGTGTTGTATCGCTTCTTATGCTTTTAGCGATTTCCTGGGGACGAAAAGACTAACTCGTTTTGAATAATCTAACTCTTAATACACCGACAGGACTGAATTCCACAAAAGTACTGACTCTTTCAGGCAGTAAGAAAATATTCTTTGAAACTTTACTCTCGGTGGTCTGTAATGTCCCATTAGGACACATGTGGCTCAGTCCTGTGGAATGTCAGCCCCTTCACTGGACAGCAGAATCACTGGTGATGTCGCTCACATAAACGTCGGCTCTTACATCTGACACTATCATTACTGGTTCTGTCACTCATGTTGAAATGTTGGCTCCTTCAGCTGTCATTAGTATTACCGGTATTGTCCCTCATGTGAAATGTCGGATCTTATACCTGTCATTATCGTTTCAATTTTTTTATTCACTGGAAATGTAGGCTCTTACAGCTGATATTGCAGTATTGTCACTCACTACTTGAGTGATCTGACCGGCAGTTATACTAACCAGGTTTTTGAAGGAGAGTATAGAGAAAAGTTAACTTCTTTCCTCTTCAGAAACACTGTAGGATTTTTGTTCAATACATAAAACTTGTTCAAAGGCACATTTCGCCACAATATATCGGCTAGAATCAGAAACACAGATAATCTATGCAGCAATCATACTATCCTTCCAGTTTAATTGGTGACACTCTTTCTTCCAATGCTGAATACCAATAGTATTCATGGGGGAGATTTAAAGCCCAGGGAACCATGCAATGTTAATTAAAATTGAGAGGCATTCTGGTTCCATCCAAACAAGGGAAGAACAGGTTCAATTCCTTGGATGAAGAGCCCCTCACCAGCATAAAGCAATTTCCTATGAGGAGTGCATTAAGATGATTAGTCTGGACTCCTTGGCAATCATCTGGTTGGTTCAAATCTTGCAAGGATTCATATTATTTCGAATATCTTTCTCTGATTTACACACACCACCACTCATTACAGACTAGTATCTACATGCATCAATTCTCACTGAAACAGGACAGTATTACCCAAGAAGTACACTAGACACTAGATTCAGGTCTACTAAAACCAAATCTATTTCGCCGCTGCGGTAATCGAGATAAGTATATCCCATTATTTCTTAACCTCAGCGCCGTCTGAGCGCTCGCAATGGAAATAATGTTAGGCGATAATAAAATTCAAATTCAGATAACTATAAAAATATGCAAGCGTGTGTATACATGTGTATTCGTAGGCATTTGTATTTTTGTTTATAAATGCGTGTGCATATGGAGAAAAATGTTTCTCGACTTTCTTTGGTGGGCAGAAATAATATCTGGCAACTCAGACGTTGCAAACAAGACTCACGAAATCGTAATGACACGATTGCAAACAAACCATACCACTGGCGGGAATGAACCCGCGGTCAGAGGGTCTCAAAACTCCAGACCGTCGCGTTAGCCACTGGACCAGCTAGCCACAATAAGATTCGTCAAACTAGGTATATTTCTACACCATAGGAAGGTTAGCATAGGCACCACTGTGACCACAGATGCAAGTTTTTACAGACGAATCTCCAGCTAGCGTGGCCGTGACGAACTCTAGAGCTGACACCTCATTCAGAGAAGGTAACATCACCTCACTCAGAGAAGGTGACATCACCTCACTCAGAGAAGGTGACATCACCTCACTCAGAGAAGGTGACATCACCTCACTCAGAGAAGGTGACATCACCTCACTCAGAGAAGGTGACATCACCTCACTCAGAGAAGGTGACATCACCTCACTTAGAGAAGGTGACATCACCTTACTCATAAGAACATAACATAAAGGAGGAACACTGCAGCAGGCCTGTTGGCCCATACTAGGCAGGTCCTTTACAATCCTTCCCACTAACAAAATATTTGGTAGGTAAGACACATAGGCAACATTTAGGCAACTTTTTTCCGAAACGTTTCGCTTACACAGTAGGCTTCTTCAATCGAGTACAGAAAGTAGGCAGGAGCAGTAGAGATGTAAAGACGATGTAATCAGTCCATCACTCTTCACATCTCTACTGCTCCTGCCTACTTTCTGTACTAGACTGAAGCCTACTGGGTAGGAGAAACGTTTCGGAATAAAGCTGCCTAAATGTTGTCTATGTGTCTTACCTACCAACCTGTCGGTATTGTATACCATTTTGATATTCAACAAAACATTTGCCCAACCCAATTTTCAATGCCACCCAAGAAATAAGCGCTGATAACTTGATCCACTCATGTGCAAGTCCCACTCAAATCCAACACCTCTCACTCATGTATTGATCCAACCTAAATTTGAAACTACCCAAGGTTTTAGCCTCAATAACCCAACTAGGTAGACTGTTCCACTCATCAACTACCCTATTTCCGAACCAATACTTTCATATATCCTTTCTAAAACTAAACTTGTCTAATTTGAATCCATTACTGCGGTTTCTCTCCTGGAGAGATATCCTCAAGACCTTATTTATATCCCCTTAATTAATACCCATCTTCCACTTATACACTATGATCATGTCTCCCCTCATTCTCCGTCTAACAAATGAATGTAATTCAAGAGTCTTCAGTCTTAAGGAAGATTTCTAATGCTATGTATTATTTTAGTCATTCTACGCTGAATGTTTTCTAACGAATATGTCCATTCTGTAATATAGAGACCAAAACTGGGCTGCATAATCTAGGTGAGGCCTTACTAATGATGTATCAAGCTGTAATGTAACCACTGAACTTCTGTTGCTTACACTTCTTGATATAAATCCCAGTAATCTGTTTGCGTTATTACGTACGCTTAGGCATTGCTGTCTTGGTTTAAGGTTGCTGCTTATCATAACCCCCAAGTCCTTTTCGCAATCTGTATGGCTAAGTTCTATATTATTTAACATATAAGTGGTAGGTTTATGGACACTCCCGAGCTTCAGAACTTTGCATTTATCTACACTGAACTGCATCTGCCATTTTTCTGACCAGGTATTGAGTTTGTCTAAATCCTCCTGAAGTTCCTTGATATCTACGTTTGAATCAATTATCCTACCTATCTTTGTGTCATCGGCGAATTTCTTCATTTCACTAGTAATTCCCTCATCAAGATCATTGATATATATTATAAACAACAACGGAACGCCACTTGTTACAGATACCCACTCGGATTTTACCCCATTTAATCATACTCTGTTTCCTGTCTGTGAACCATGACTCGATCCAAGAGAGCACTTTTTCCCAATGCCATGAGCTGCCACTTTCTTTAACAGTCTTTGGTGCGGTCCTCTATCAAAAGCCTTACTAAAATCTAAGTAAATAATATCAAATTCTTGATCGTCTTCAACAGCCTCAAAAGCTTTACTGAAGAAAGTTAATAAATTAGTTAGACAAGACCGGCCTCTTGTGAATTCATGCTGAGTATCATTAATCAGATTATGTTTATCCAGATAGCTTCTTAAATCTCAGCTACAATTGACTCTAGTAATTTGCCTACAGTTGAGGTCAGGCTTATTGGGCGGCAATTTGACGGTAACGACTTATCCCATGCTTTAAAAATAGGAATTACATAAGCCATATTCCACATATCAGACACTATACCTGTTTGAAGAGATAAATTAAAAATATTAGTTACTGGTTCACAGAGTTCCATTTTGCATTCCTTAAGAACCCTTGAAAAAATCTCATCAGTTCTCTGCGACTTATTTTGCTTTAGTCGGTCTATTTGTTTCACAGCCATTTCACTAGTGACTGTGACGTTGCATAATTTATCTGCTTCAGGCCCACTATAAAAATTAGTTACTGGGATATTGTTAGTGTCTTCCTGTGTGACAACCGACAGAAAATAATTATTTAAAATCAAGCACATTTCATTCTCTTTGTCAGTAAGATGCCCATAGTTATTTTTAAAGGGACCTATCTTATCTCTAACCTTTGTTCTATACTCTTGGAAAATATATTTTGGGTTTTCGAATCCCTAGCAACTTTTAATTCGTACTCCCGTTTAGCTTTTCTTATCCCCTTTTTAATGTCTCTCTTAATGTCAATATACTGATTCATAAGATGACCCTCACCTCTTTTGATACGCCTGTAAATTCCATTTTTTTTTATATACCCTAAAAGATATTTGAGCCTATTATTCATCTATTTTGGGTCATTTTTATTCGATCTAATTTCTTTATACGGGATAAATGTTCTTTGGGCAGCATGTACAGTGTTCAGAAAGTTGTCATATTGATAGCTCTCTTCGTTACCCCAGTGCAGAGATGGTAAGTGTTCTCTAAGCCCATTGTAATCTGCTAAACAAAAATCTAGGACCATTACTGAATTATCCCTACTGTCATACTTCCATTCAGTGCTAAAGATTTGTGATCCCTTGTGCCGAGTTCCTCTGCAGTTTCTAAATTATTAACAAAGGTTGTGAAGGCTTACTCAGCCCTGTAACAACTTCAGACAGTATTACCAAGGCTGGCTCCTCCTCAGGAAAATTAGTGAATAGAAAAAGAAATAAACAAACATAAACACTTTGTTATATAGAAAATATAAAATATAAAACACTTAAATATGAAATATTAATCCTACTTTAAAGAAAATGAAATAGGAAAAATATAAATTATAACTGAATTCAACGCTAATATAACACTTGGGTGTCTGGTGTTGGTGACACTGCTTGTTGAAATCGTAGCCGTTGCTGATGATGGGGGGGGGTGTCGCAGGTGTTGGTGACCACCACTGGCTAGTTCTTCACAGATTATCGCCGTGATTAGTGTCTCGATGACAGGACAGCAGGTTCTTTACCGCTGCAATGATGTGGGGTTACGTCCTGCAATTTCATACAGGTGCACAGGTAGTTCAATACAAAATGGGGAAGTCTCTGGACGTTAGTCCTTCTCCATCATTTCTCCTCGTTGATTGACAGGTGACCCTCACTGTCATCCAAGCTGAAAAGATAGACAGGTTACCCACTGCTTAAATAATCACTCTCCATGGCAGTGTACATTACTCAAAAGACGTGGTGATTATTACAACAGTCAACCTAGAGCAAGACTGAAAGGACTAAGTTTATTATTGGTCAAAAGTGAAGCTTTCAACCAATAAATCCACTAGAATACAAGGCAGGCATGTACTTACAGTAGTGATGGGAGCTGTGAGTCGAGTGATTTACTGTTTGACCAGAGCCCCACACGTCACCTTTCGAGGGGGGGGGGTGGAAGAGGGAGGGGAAGGGATAACGGGAGCGTGACTTACCCTACCTTAACTAGTAGCCGGTAATGAAACTATCGTTACTGTATCTCTACTCCTATCTATTGAACTTTTCCCTCACACTCCCCCATACCAAGACTTATAGTCAAGGAGTATAAGAAGAATAGCACAGAGATGGGACACAGCAACTAGGGGACACAGTTGGAAGTTGAAGACACAGATGAATCACAGGGATGTTAGGAAGTATTTCTTCAGTCACAGAGTAGTCAGGAAGCGACGTAGTGGAGGCAGGATCCATACATAGCTTTAAGCAGAGGTATGATAAAGCTCACTGTTCATGGAGAGTGACCTAGTAGCGATCAGTGAAGAGGCGGGGCCAGGAGCTAGGACTCGATCCCTGCAACCTCAACTAGGTGAGTACAGACACACACAGGGAGAGACAGGACCTAGTGCCGATCAGTGAAGAGGCGGGGCCAAGAGCTATGCCGCGACCCCTGCAACTACAAATAGGTGAGTACAAATAGGTGAGTACACACAAATACACGTACATGCACAAACACAAGCACTCATGCAGGAAGCAGAGAGAGAGAGGATCCAGTAGCGATCAATGAAGAGGCGGGGCCAGGAGCTGAGTCTCGACCCCTGCAACCACAATTAGGTGAGTACAATTAGGTGAGTACAAGCACCCGTACTCATTCACCCATACTCATACACCCATACACATACACAAGCACTCACACACGCACACACACACACACACACACACACACACACACACACACACACACACACACACACACACACACACACACACACACACACACACACACACACACACGCAAAGTTAACAGCCCAGGTGAGCTAGTGAATCCCAACCAGATTTAAAAATTCGATCACAGAACGCTGGATAAAGAGGCGGGGCATCTGAGAAAAGAAATACTATTGGGCTAAATTGGATACAGAGAAATGAAGAGAAACGAAATGGAAAGAGGAGTTGGAGAAATTACTAATTATTTATGGCCTTCAGGAGGCTGAAGGAAGGACGTATGATGAAACACAGCTGAAAGAAATAGCAGAGATAAAAATTATAATCAAAACACAAGAGGACATATCCCAACTGACAGATTTTCAGAAGCTTCAGAGGTATTTGAAACAAAATATTTGTCCAGTCAAACTGACATTCACGACAAAAATGGTATGAACCAGGATCATGCAACAAAACCCACAGTTTAAGGACTCCCGAAACTATCACCAGGTGTACCTCGACCATGAATGAATAATAAAACAACAGGATCATCTGAGGAAAAAAACAAAGACGCCAGAGGTAGGAAGGTGAGACAGAGCAAGCAACGACAGGCAGGGAAGCTCTGCATTGGGTGGGACCACCAAGCACAACCATCCACAGAATAACTCACAGAACCCACTTATCCCCAAACAAACACAATTACCCTAAATAAACCACAATCCACACACACAGACCCTGCCCCTCCCCAGCATGAGTAACACTTTCAAAACAAACTCTCCAAAAATCCCACCCTGCCTTCAATACTCCAAGTCGCACCAACACCTCCCACTCCACAAAATGCAGTATTGGGAAAGAAAAATATATAGTACACCAACGCAGATGGAATGACAAATCAGAGTAAGGAGTGCCTAGAACGAATCATGGAGGCATCCCCAGACATCATAGCACTCACGAAGATAAAGCTTACAGAGATGATAAGAGACGCAATCTTCCCGATTGGCTATCAGATCCAGATGAAAGATGAAAGGATCAGAAGGGATGGAAGAAGTGCACTGCTCAGCAGCAACCAATGGAGTTTTGAGCAGATGTGCAGTGGGGGAACCGATAAGTGCATAGCAGGAAAATCTCAGACCTTGGATCCCAAGGTGATTACTGTGATATACAACCTACCACTGAATAGCAGGAGACCAAGACAAGAGTACAATTAGAGTTACAAAACATTTGTGGATACACTAGCTGAGGTGGCCAGATTGGCCCACATATGAAGGGCAAAGCTACTGGTCATGGGGAACTTTAAACACAGAGATCGACTGGTAAAAACTGTGGCCACATGTGGGACCAGATACGTGGGGAGGTTAAGATGCTGTAGGTGGTAATGGAAAACTTCATGCACCAACATGTTAGGAACACAACCAGAGAGAGAGGAAACCAGCAAGGAAAGGAAGGAAGGAAGAAACCAGACTTCAAAAGAGGGGACTAAACAGGCAATTCCTGCTTGAGGTGGAGTAGGAGAGAGCACGAGAAGGAGAAACGATAGATGAAATGAAACACGTGGCCAAAAGTGCAGAGAAGCAGAGAAGTTCGTACCCAAGGGTAAGAGAAACTATGGGTTGACCAGAGCGAGCCCATGGTTTACCCCGAAGTGTAGAGAGGTCGAAACGAAGTGTACTAGAGAACTGAAGAGGAGTAGAAGGCAAAGGATACAGGGAAAACAAGGAGCTGAGGTAAAGATTCAGAAGTGAATATGCATGGATAAAGTGGTAGGTCCGGTGGCATTATGAAAATAATATATCGAAAGGCAATCAGGTAATTAAGCTGAGGATGGAAGGAGGGGAGCTCACAAGGAATGACCAGGAAGTATGTGAAAAGCTCAGCACAAGATTTAGGGAGGTATTTTCAGAGGAAACAGAAAGGCTTCCAGCAAACCTAGGTGGTAGAGTACACCAGCAAGTGCTGCACACACTACACACAATCAAAAAAGAGGTGAAGAAATTGAGAGATAACATTTCTCCATAGATCCTGAGAAAGGGAGCAGATACAGTGTGTGGAGCTAGCAATAATCTTCAACAAATCTTTCTAAACAGAGCAATTATGATAGGTGTGGAAGACAGCAAATGTAGCCCCAATTTAAAAAAAAAAGAGACAGACATTCACTGAGATGCATAGTATGTCAAGTCATGGAAACGTTTATCGGAAGAGTGGTGGACAATCTAAAATGAACTGGGCTCATTCATGACAACCAGCACACATTCAGGGATGGGCGCATGTGTCGAGTGGGGTTCCACAAGGGTCAGGTCTAGGCCCGGTGCACTTTCTTGTACATATGATTGATATGGCAGAATGGATCAAAGGTGTCTCTGATCGCAGAAGACGTGAAACTAATGAGGAGAATAGAAGTGGACTTGGATTAGGCGAGAATACAAAGTGATCTCGAAAGGCTGCAAGAATGGTCTGACAAAAGGCTCCTGGAGATTAACCTGAGCAAGAGAAAAGTCATGAAGCTTGGGGAAGGACAATGAAGTCCGCAGATGGAGCACAGGCTTTGGGGTCAAAGGCTGCAAAACTCACTCATGGAAAATGACCTTGGGAGGATCAGACGGAGCACATCTCCTGAGTCGCACATCAACCAAATAATTGCTGCAGCATATGGGCATCTGGCAAACTTAAGAAGAGCGATTCAACATTTGAGTAAGGAGTCACTCAAGACACTGTACACCGTGTACGTCAGGCCCATATTGGAGAATATAGTACCAGTATGGAACCCACATTTGGTTAAGCACGTCAAAAAACTGGAGAAAGTGCAAACGTTTGCAACAAGACTAGTCCCAGAGATAAGGGGTATGTCCTGTGAGGAGAGGTTAAGTGAACTCATCCGTATAATATGTTAAGTGGAATTGAGAGAATGAACAGGGCCAGAATGTTGCACAGATGGGATGTAGGAACAAAAGGAGACAACTGGAAGATGAAAACTCAGATGAGTTATAGGTATGTTTTCATAACTATTTCTTCAGACTTAGAGTTGTCAGGAAGTGGAACAATCTGGAGAGTGAAGCAACTGAAGCAGAATCAATGTATAGCTTAAAGAAGAGGAGCGATAACGCTTATGGAGCCGGGAGAGAGTGAACCTAGTAGCATCCAGCGAAGAGGCGGAGCCTGCAACCACTTATAGGTGAATACAACAAGCCGTCTATCAACAAGTGCTTTTGACAACTGGAAATTAACTCACACACAATCCAATGAGCTAGAATAAAAAAAATATATGTCTCAGGAATATGTAACACGCTTAACACGTACTATAAGTTGCATCAGGAGAAACCAAGTGGGTGATAAGTTAACAAAACTGAGTTAAATAAAACAATAGTGTGATCTAAGGAAACTTGCATAAAACATGACACAGTTGTGTGTGCAGCTGTGCAGAAGCAATAAGAACATATATTTCATTGCCTCAACATAAAAATAAGTTCATACCACTCAGATGCACTTAGGATGAGTAAGTGCATCTGAGTGATATGTGACATCGTCCCATTACTCAGTAATGTGACGTGTCGGGAGCTTGACATTAGTAAATAAGGCCCTGGACCTGTGTTCCACATAAATATTGCACATTTACCAGTCTTTACTCAATTAAAACATGATCATGAAACAGGTTTCTGTCATTAGAGACACTATACCAGTTGGACGAATCTTATTGTGGCTAGCTGGTCCAGTGGCTAACGCGACGGTCTGGAGTTTTGAAACTCTGACCGCGGGTTCAATCCCGCCCGTGGTATGGTTTGTTTGCAATCGTGTCATAACGATTTCGTTAGTCATTAGATACACTATTAAGCAAAGAGGACTCTAACATAGTGCGCTGCTGAAACACACGAAATATGATATGACGTCCGAGTTGTTTGCTTTTGCCTTGTTGGATTGATGTCGTGTTGGATTTGAAGATCAAACTGAGCTGGCTTTCCACAGTGGCTTATCTGGAGGGGTTTTCCGGAGTCAACGTCCTATGCGGCCCGGTCCGTGACCAGGATTGGGGTAGCCACAACATTTGCTCCCTTTAGTTGGACGACGAAGGCCTACCCAGATGGACACAGGAATCAGACAGAGACAGGAATAAGGTAGCGTGAGTTGAGTAAGAGTGTGTGTGTGTGTGTGTGTGTGTGTGTGTGTGTGTGTGTGTGTGTGTGTGTGTGTGGGTGTGTGTGTGTGTGTGTGTGTGTGTGTGTGGGTTTGGTTGTATGGGTGAGTGGAGGGGGAGGAATTGGGGTGGATAGGGAAGAAGCCACGTAAACAACATCCACTTTCCTCTTGTGTGTGACATTCCTGGTCGTTTGCAAATGGAGAAGCAGGATTATTGCAGTTAATGGCTTAGCGACTGATAAAGAAACGAGCGAAAATGATAATAAGTCGTACCTGGGATAGCTGGTGAACTATGTGCTGATGAACTAGTGAACTATGACCATACACTGATACATCACACATTGCTAATGCTAAGATAATTTGCGTCGAAATTTTGAAGAATTTCTGCATCTTGAATTAACAGAGAGGCACCTCATCAAGCTGAATTTCAGCGAATGGTTGGAGTGTCGGTTTTCTCTTCCTTCGATAAACCATTAAAACAAATTCCCTCCCTCTATAACCATCGCTTGCCCCATGTTATGAGACTGGTTATTATGGCAAAGCAGGGATGAGGATAAATCCACTATGATGTATATTATTTTCTTGTGAGTTCTTAAGAGCCACGTGTGTGTAATGATTACAACACACACCCCTATACTCGTAGATTTATAAGACAGAGTAGGAGACCATTTTGCCTGTCCCAGAGAGAAGCAACTCAAGCTACTTTCAGCTCTAGCTGCCCCCTAGAGGACAAGGAATGCGCTGCCCCCAGGGACTACTGTTAGGTACTACTGATCCTGGGACTACTGTTAGGTACTACTGCCCCTGGGACTACTGTTAGGTACTACTGCCCCTGGGACTACTGCCTGATACCTTATGTACAGAACTGATATCACTGAAATAATTTTCTGATTTATTTTGTTCAGGTGTCTCTGAAAAAAAAGTTAAGATAAATGAAACTTTACGTTTTGACGATGACGTCAGTAAGCAATTGTTTATTTTTCCAAAAAAAAAAAAAAAAAAAAAAAAAAAACAAAAAAAAAAAAAAAAAAAAACTACATTACTTGAGGGAGAAACTGAGGTTATTAATGATTGTAACTACAACATGAGACGCGCCAGTGAAATCTGAGAGGACTGTAATTTGGAGTTTTTAAACAAATAAGATACCGATGAAATACAATTTGCAGACATGAATACATTGCAGAGAAAAAATATTGCAAGACGTTTAGGAATAACAAAGAAACTAAAACAGAAAGAACGAACCTTGCGATCAGAAGCATGATTAGATTTAAACTGTGTTGTTTTTGAGTGTAGGAAAATGTGACAATACAACAGAAAGGTAAACCTGTGAATAAACGTCAAGTTACAGGTGAAGTTCGTGCTGTGAGAGACAAAATACCGGAGACTACTAAGCTAAGAAATATTGAGTGGTGTGACGAGATGAGACGAGTGAACAATGTCATATATCTAGTAACAGAAAAATCATTATCATGGTAAATGTAATCAACTTTCAACTTTAAAATGAGGACGACTAAAAGATCAAAACATCGGTTGTGCATTCGAAACGCTGTTCTTGTTTAAAGATGATTCTGAGGAATGAGAGTTCTCTATGAGACTTGATGAGAAAACCTGAAGAACATTTCCCCGATGATTCATCTGTAACTGAGAAAATGCTGAAAACAAAATTATTCAAAATATATGTAAATAGAATTTTGTTTTCATAGATGAAAAAGCTATCAACAGATGTTTGTTTTATTGGCATTTGGCTCAAAAAAAAATAATAAAAACTGTTATATAGCGCGAGAGAAAAATGAGAAAGATGAGAGGTTAAAAATCATTCAAACTTCAGCTACTGTAGTTCGTGAGGATATTAGAACAAATGTGGACATTGATTTTTGGGGTATATTTTAAAATCCTCAATGTTCGAGACAAAGTATATAAACTGAACAACAATCGCTAATTCCATAATTGCTAAAACAGAACTTTGATCATTTACTGGCATTTTGTGTGTCCATCTGCTCTTGCACTACCGTCCAGGTGATGAATTTAAGATGAACGACAAACTTGCAGCATCCGTAGAAAAATCTAAATCATAACCCGAGATTGGAGACTCCAGTAGGGAAATGAGGATAATGTCATGTTTTGAGACTCTCTGATCGCGGGTTCTATCCCCGCCCGTGGTATGGTTTTTTTAATGTCATGTATTCCATCAAAGGTTCATCAACTACCGACGATTCAAAGGATTAGTTCGAAAAGAACTGGAGTTACAATTGCTAAGAAATGTCATGTCTCAGGATATCATTCTTATACACAAGATGAAACGCTTTTAGATGATTGAATCATCATGACAGGGCGGAGCAACATAAGATAATAGGAGAGAGAGAGAGAGAGAGAGAGAGAGAGAGAGAGAGAGAGAGAGAGAGAGAGATGACAGTTAACTATATTACGTATGTAACCAAACGTACATATATCATTGTACAAAAAAAGAGATATACGTGTGGCAGGACTAAACTGCATTACATTATATTAATATATCAGAGAAGCTCAACCCTCACTTTGTTTGATAAAGAGAAAGGAAAAAAAATGCCCAGCGTGGTTCACGTAGCTGGAATCAAAGCACGACAGTTGTCATTCACATACACGTACACTCTCGTACTTAATCCTCGCCCATGGAATTGTTTACAGTCGTGTCATTACGATTTCGTAAATCATACTCTCATATAAATGCACACATACGTAATACAGGAGTATGCAAATATATGTAATTATGTTGATACACACCAGCATACACGGTCATAAGAGAGAAGAGATGGAGGGAGGAGAGGGAACCGAAAATTAAGACTGACTAACTTAAAAGCAAGTCTCTTCGGTGTAAGTTCATATTGACCCAATTATAATTAACAAGGCTCACTTTTATGTACTGAGATTCAGATAGACACAAACTACAGCGAGAAACATTTAATGCAACAGAACATCAAGGAGCATTGTCCAGAGTACTACCACACGTTGACTTATGGAGAGATAACCTGTGGACAAACCTTGGTAAATATAGACGAACTGTCGCACGCAAACGTGATAACTGGAGCCTTTGTCACACGATTATTACGATTTTGATGACTTTTTAATCTTAGCTTTGAGGTCTTTGAAGGCCGCTGAAGAATAAGAATAGGAGGATGAGGGAGATTAGGAAGTGGAGGAAGAGCAAGAGGAGGAGAAGGAAGAAGAGAAAGTAGAAAAAAAGAATAGAATGATGAAAAGAAAGAAGAAAAAGAAGACGAGAAGGAAGAGGAGGAGGAGGCAAAGGAGAAAAACGAGAGGAGGAGAAGGACTACGAATGAAATGATGCTGATGATGCGGAGAAGAAGGAAGAGAAAGATGATGAAGAAGAAAAATAGCAGAAAGGCTATGAAGGAAGTGTGAAAGATGGGGAAGAGTACGGAAAACATGCGAGAGAAGAGAAAAAGGAAAAGATGAGAAAGGAAAAGGTTATGGGAAGGAAGAGAACAGGAGGGACAGGAGGAATAATATTAGGAGAAAGAGGAAGAAGAAAGAGGTGGAGGAAAAAGAGAAAAATAGAGGAGCAGAAAGGGAAGGTAGGAAAGAGGAAGTATCCTTGAGATATAACACAATGCTGGTCGATAAGAGCACACCAGCCAGCCAGGATAAATACCTGAACACCAACCTCGCCTTCTTTCACCTCCCTTCTTCCTTGATTCCTTCCTTCCTTCCCTCCCTTCCTACTTCCTTTCCTCCCTTTTTCTTTTATTGCCTCCTTCCTTTTTCTTCCTGCCTTCCCTTATTTCTCTCCCTTCCTACTTCCTACCTCCTTGCGTCCCTTCCCTTTTCGTTCTTCCTATATTTCCTCCCTTTCTCTTTGCATTCCTCTCTCTCTCACCCTTCCTTACCTACCCTACTTCCTTCCATCCCTTACTTAGCTTTTTCCTTCTTTCTTGTCTAGCTAATTCCTTCCGCTTCTTTCTTCCCATCTCCTTCCATTCTTCCTTCCCTCTGTCCCATCCTCAGTCTCTCCTACCTCATTTCCTTGTTCCCTCTCTTCCTCCTTTCCAATCCCATTATTTTAATTTTTCGTCAATTTCTCCTTCCCTCGCCACTGTCAACCTATCATGGGTTACTAATATCATGCGCCCCATACCCACCCTGTGGGTGGGTGTCAAAGAGCTACAGAGGCATGTAAATGTTTGACAAATTGGGACCAACATTTGTAATCACTAAGCAAATTATATTTAAAAATTTATTCACTTCAGAACAACGGCAATGAGTTTTCAGTATTATGAATTTCATCACAACATTACACTGCACTATTCAATAGCTATGAGTTATTTACAATACATAATGTTTAGGTAAATGTGGAATGATGAGAAATGAACTGGAACTAATGTCCTACTGTCTGTTTTAGTTGTGTCAGACTACTGAATGACACTAAAACACGTTTAATGCAGTTTTTCCTGGAAGACATAGACTCTCATCTGTTTATAATTTCTGTCGCCCAATGAGCATATCCCATCTGACAGTCAAGTAGTTAAGAGCATTTATGGAAATAGCTAATCACTTGCAATTAGAATGTCAACTTTAGAGACATGGACACATTTCAATGCCTTATCATTGAAGCGTGATCTAATTTCTCTATGGAAACCATCTCTGACAACAATAACAGTACCAGCTGCAACAACTTCAAGACGAATCGTTGATTGTAATTCCGTGATGATCTTTAAGTAAAAGAGAGGGATAATAATTTGGAAAGACGTAATTTCCCATGGCTCTGAAAAGTGCAGTTGTTGCCTTAACACATGCAGCGACCTCAGAAAAATAGCCCAATAATTATATATATGTCCACTATCGTCTATTATTATGTTAGGTAAAAGGACACAAGTGCAACTAATGTGACATTTTATTGTGGCAACGTTTCGCTCTCCAGGAGCTTTATCATGCCGTTACAATAAAATACAACATTAGTTGCCCCTGTGCCCTGTTACCTAACATATTGTTGGTAATTCTACCAACATTAATGCAATCTATTATTATATTCATAATGTATATATTAAATTGCTAACATATTTTATTTACTAGTTGTCTTATATCATTAGCTACGTGTGTAGGAAGGATGTAATAACTACACTCTGCTTGTTAACAGGAAAGTTTTGACCGGCTACCCGCACTGCAAACTACCTGAACGATTGTTTGCTCTGACATGTGGTATGCTGGTAGGTATAATCTCTCATCTGCAGCATTCCTTCTCTCTCTCTCTCTCTCTCTCTCTCTCTCTCTCTCTCTCTCTCTCTCTCTCTCTCTCTCTCTGTGTCTCTCTCTTTTTTTTCTTTTACACAGGGTTTGACAAGGTTAAGGATCCTTAGCTTTATTGACAAGCTATTTACAGGTTAAGGATTCCTAACTTTATTGGCAAGCTAAGAGCTGTTACCTACATCAGCTCATTTGAAAGCATTTTTATTGTTATGAGACATACAAGTAGGGAACAGGATGAAGTTGGAGCCATCTGTGGGCCAGCATTTTCATTTGATCAACTGACTTTATCTCGTTGACATCATTATGCTGTACGAATGTGTTCCATACTCGAGTCATCCTGGGTATATAGGATCTCAGATGGAGTGATGTTCTGGAGAAGGGTACAGCCAGAGTGAAGTTGCTGCTTTCTGCCCGTCTTGTGGCATAAAAGTTTGTTTCACGCTGTCCTCGAAGTGGATCCAAGTGTGGTACTATGACAATATTGGCCTTGTACATAACAGTAAGCCCACCCACATTCCTCCTGTGTTGAAGGCTCTGCTGAAATGACAGATCTATCCAGGATGGGTCCAGGCGAGAGATGAGACGTCTTGCTCTGTTCTCTACTCTGTCAAGCAGTCGCAGATGAGAGGGGGGGCAGGCAAACCAAGAAAGTGGAGCATACTCAAGGTGTGAGCGTACTTGTGCCTCGTACAGAATCTTGCAACCCCTACTGTCAAGCAGATGCGAGATACGGAGAAGTGCTGTAAGCTTCCTGGCTGCCTTGTTTGCAAGATTTACAACATGGTTCTTCATGGTTATTTTGTAGTCAAATTTCACCCAAAGGATATCAACTTCTTCTCCAGGCGCCAACACCCTCCCATTCATCCTTACTACTGCACCAGCATTACCATCATGGTGCCTAAAGACTATCATCATTTGCGTTTTCTCAGGTGCAAATGTTACTTGCCATCTACCCCAAGCTGATATAGCTCTTAGCTGGTGATTGATGTAGCTTAGAGCAGCTGGCATTTCTTCTCTTGGATAAGTGAATGTCAGTGTACAGTCGTCTGCATATGCATGTGATTCTGGGATGAGATGAAGAAGGTCGTTGAAGTAGACATTCCATAACAATGATCCCAGCACGCTTCCTTGTGGAACACTTGCCCAAATAGGATGTCTTGCTGATTCCGTTCCATTGAGAACTACACTTAGAGATCTACCATGAAGGTAATCACTGAGGAGACATAGCGTAGAGCCTGCATTTCCCAGTGCTTGAAGTTTTGCTAAGAGGCCCTGGTGCCACACCCGGTCGAAAGCGCCAGCAATGTCCAGTGCTACGACACAGCTGACTTTGGATTCATCCAGTGACTGGTGCCACTTAGTGGAGAGGTTTAACAACAGATCAGCAGCAGAGTAACCTTTCCTAAAGCCATATTGACGATCACAAAGTAGTGAGTGGTAGTAAAAAAACTGTCATTTGTCTTGAGATTATTGTCTCAAGGATCTTACCAGTGATTGACAGAAGTGACACTGGTCTGTACTTGCTGATTTCTGCTCTGCTCTTCTTTTTGTGAACAGGGACTACATTTGCCTCTTTCCATAGAGCCATTTACACTGTACTAGGCAGTGCTGAAAGATGCGAGTTAGAGGTGCTGCTAGCTGGTCTGCACATCTTCTCAGCAATCTTGGGCTCAACTTGTCTGGGCCCACAGCCTTTTCTTTGTCAAGCGATTTAAGAAGGAAATGCACCTCCTCCTGCCTTATTGTCACCAATGACAGTTTTGACACAGTTCTTGCAGCTAGCCAAGGAGGGTCCCTTGCTGGATCAGGAACTTGCATTTTGGTAGCAAAGTGTGATTCAGCAAAGCAGTCCGCCTTCTCTTGACTACTAGTAGAGGTGGTCCCATAATGTCGATTTAGAGGTGGAATGAGTTCATCAGGCAGATAACCTTGTCTGTCCTTGACCAGGGACCACCAGGTTTTGGAGCCTACCCTACCTGATGCTAGCTTTCTTTTAGTGTCCACCTCCCATTTAGCAATGGCCCACTTTTGAACGTCACCCATATGCCTACAGGCTTGCCTGTGAAAGTTCCTGTTATAGATGGTAGGATGTCTCTTATATCTTCGCCATGCTTTGTACTTAGCAGTAGCAGCCTCTCTACAACGAAGCCAAACCAAGGCTGATCTCTCTCTCTTTTATACACAGGGTTTGACAAGGTTAGGTTAAGGATCCCTAGCTTTATTGACAAGCTATTTACAGGTTAAGGATTCCTAATTTTATTGACAAGTTAAGAGCTGTAAAGTAAAAGGACACAAGTGCAACTAATGTGACATTTTATTGTGGCAACGTTTCGCTCTCCAGGAGCTTTATCAAGCCATTACAAACAATACATGGACACAGAGGGTATATAAAGGCTCAGAGTGAGGTGCAATACTAGTGAGGTACCATTTAGATGTTCACTAGTGGTGGTAGTAGTAGTGACAAAAGTAGTAGTAGTAATACAATATGGTAGAGCAATTGATTCGTACATGAGTAAAAGGATATAAAAGCTATTACTTGGGTAACATAAAAATAGGCTGGACAAATGTAGACTGGAAAGAGGCAGCTTGTTTCAGTGTTCACTCTCTGTAATGCGCTTTGTGTAGTATAACAGGAGAGACTATGTGATGGCAGGGTTTACTGTTTTCAGGAGGATTCTTGCTAAGACTTCAGAGATGGTGAAGCTGCTGTTGTTTTGTTTAATTGTATTCGAAACAGCGATCAGTGCTGATTCGAGGCACTTGCGTCTGCGGAAATTAGTTTCTTTAATCACTAATTGGGCGTCTCTGAATTTCATGAGATGATTGGTGGAATTTCGGTGTTGTACACAGGCGTTGTTCAAGTTATCGTTCCTACATGCGTAAATGTGTTCATTGAGGCGAGTGTCGAGGTTTCTTGCTGTTTCACCTACGTAAATCTTGTCACAGCCTCCACAGGGTATAGTGTAAACTCCTGCGTTGACTGGTTCGTGGTGCTTTGATTTTGTCCTGGTTAGATCCTTTATTGAAGTGCTAGAAGCGATGGCGACTCTGGTGTTAGCTCAATAAAGGATCTAACCAGGACAAAATCCAAGCACCACGAACCAGTCAACACAGGAGTTTACACTATACCCTGTGGAGGCTGTGACAAGATTTACGTAGGTGAAACAGCAAGAAACCTCGACACTCGCCTCAATGAACACATTTACGCATGTAGGAACGATAACTTGAACAACGCCTGTGTACAACACCGAAATTCCACCAATCATCTCATGAAATTCAGAGACGCCCAATTAGTGATCAAAGAAACTAATTTCCGCAGACGCAAGTGCCTCGAATCAGCACTGATCGCTGTTTCGAATACAATTAAACAAAACAACGGCAGCTTCACCATCTCTGAAGTCTTAGCAAGAATCCTCCTGAAAACAGTAAACCCTGCCATCACATAGTCTCTCCTGTTATACTACACAAAGCACATTACAGAGAGTGAACACTGAAACAAGCTGCCTCTTTCCAGTCTATATTTGTCCAACCTATTTTTATGTTACCCAAGTAATAGCTTTTATATCCTTTTACTCATGTACGAATTAATTGCTCTACCATATTGTATTACTTTTGTCACTACTACTACTACTACTACTACTACTACTACTACTACTACTACCACTAGTGAACATCGAAATGTTACCTCACTAGTATTGCACCTCACTCTGAGCCTTTATATACCCTCTGTGTCCATGTATTGTTTGTAATGGCTTGATAAAGCTCCTGGAGAGCGAAACGTTGCCACAATAAAATGTCACATTAGTTGCACTTGTGTCCTTTTTCTTTACATATTGTCGGTAATTCTACCAACTTTATTACAAGTTAAGAGCTGTTGCCTACATCAGCTCATTTGATGTCTCTTCCTTTCGCTGGACCTCTTCGGGGCAACAGCTCTCTTCTCTTACTTGCCTGGGAGAACACTGTTCTCTTCTCCTCGTGTCATGTAACTGTGATGCTCTGTTCATAGAGCTTTATTTAAAGCTATTGATTTCTAACATTTAGAGGTTGTATGTCGTATGTCACTGTTTATGCTTCACTTCTCGAATCTAACTCTGGATCGACCTTGTTCTGATTGGCTCGTACTCTCTGTCGTAGTCGGGGTTTTGAAGTTGTTGAATTCAGATTCAGTGGAGTTTTTTTTTATATTGCCGTATATGTAGACTATTATTATTATAATCAAAAAGAAGCGCTAAACCACAAGGGCCATACAGCTCTTCCCCGCCGTATATGTAGAAAATACTGATTGTCCCAAGTTAGTCGCTTTTTAGTCTCCTTCGTTACCTGATGCAGTGCTACCAGTGGCTACTTTGTGCATTTTTCTGCTTGATAAGCTGGTCGTCTTTACTGTCGTCTTCATTGGTCGTCTTTATTGCTTCTCTCTGGGTCAGAAGTTTGGTTAGAGACTCTTGTCATTCTCTTTCTACGTCAGCTCTAGCGAATTCTCTCTCTCTCTTTCACACACACACACACACACACACACACACACACACACACACACACACACACACACACACACACACACACACACACACACACACACACACACACACACACACACACACACACACACACATAATGCTCTAGAGAAGAACCAGAGTAGAGCGGAGTAACAAGCGCAAACACCCACAGAACCACCCTCAGAATCCCACAGCCAAACATATTATCCCAGTACAAAGCACACTCCATACCCACAACACTACACAGTAGAATCCCATAACACCCTGCCAGGTCCCCCACTCAACCAGCTCCCCATCCCCAGAATAGTGTGTTGGAGAGGAAACTGAAGGTATGGTACACACCAACGCTGATGGAATAAGAAATGAGTGGGAGGAGCAGCACGAAAGAATCACAAAGGCATCACCAGATATCATAGCTCTCACAGAAACCAAGCTCATAGGAATGATAACAGATGTCATCTTTCCAACCGGATATCAAATCCTGAGGAAAGACAGAGGGAACAAAAGGGGTGGAGGAGTGGCACTGCTCATCAAAAACCAATGGGATTTTGAGTAGTTGGAGGGAGGAGACAGGAGAATCAAAGGGCTACATATTAGGAACACTTCAGATTGGAGGTCCCAAGGTGGTTATTAAGGTGATGTACAACCCACCACAGAATAGCAGGAGGCTAAGACAAGAATATAATGAGAGTAACAAAGCGACGGTTCACACACTGCCTGAAGTGGCCAGAATTGCTCATGTGGGCAGGGCAAAGCTACTGGTTGTGTGTGACTTCAGTCACAAAGAAATCGACTGGGAAAACCTAGAGCCACATGGGGGTGCCCAGAAATGTAGAGAGCTAAAATGTTAGAGGTGGTACTGGAAAATATCATGCATCAGCACGTTAGGGACACTACCAGAGAGGAAAGGACGAACCAGCAATATCTGCACTACTCACCTTGAGTGATGCAGAGGACATCGCGTGATCACTAACGCCGAGGGGCTAGTGATCACGTGGATCTGAGCTTTGAATACATATTAGACTTACAAGTGGAAAGAGGAGAAGGAAGGGCAGGACGAATGAGGCTAAACTACAAGAAAGGGGACTACACAGGCATGAGAAATTTCCTGCACGAGATTCAGTGGGACAAAGAACTGGCAGGAAAATCAGTAAATGAAATGATGGCATATGTGACAATATGAAAAGAAGCGGAGGGCAGGTCTGCACCCAAGGACAACAGAAGTAATGAGAAGGCCAGGAGGAGCCCTTGATTCACCGAAAGGTGTAGAGAGGTTAAAACCAAGTGTGCTAGAGAATGGAATAAGAATAGAAGGCAAAGGACCCAGGGAAAAAAAAAAAGAGCCAGAAATGAATATGTTCAGATATGCAGGGAGGCCCAACGACAATATGACAATGACATAGCAGCGAAAGCCAAGTCCGATCCGAAGTGGTTGTAGAGTCATATCAGGAGGAAAACAACAGTCAAGGATCAGGCAATCAGGCTGAAGAAGGAAGGAGGAGAGATCACACGAAACGACTGAGAAGTATGTGAGGAGCTCAACATGTGATTTAAAGAAGTATTCACAGTGGAGAAAGGACTCCAGAAAGACGGAGGGGTGGCGTACATCATCAAGTGATGGACACAATACTTACAAATGAGGAAGAAGGGGTGAAGTGGCTGCTAAGCGAACTAGTTACTTCAAAGGCGATGGGGCCTGATAACATCTCTCCGTAAGTCCTAAGAGAGGGAGCAGAGGCGCTCCGTGTGCCACTAACAACAATCTTCAACACATCCATAGAAAAAGGACGACTACCTGAGGTATGGAAGACAGCAAGTGTAGTCCCAATTTTTAAAAATAAAAAGTCAGACACCCAACATTAAACTACAGATAAAAATACGAATGTGCAATACCGTGACTGGAACAATACACAAATAACCCGCACATAGGAGAGACCTGGACCATTTACAAAGTCACACAGATCACTACAAACCAGAGTCGTTGACATGTATAGTATGCAAAGTCATGGAGAAGATTATCAGAAGAGTGGTGGAGCAAATAGCTTAATAACAGCCAGCACGGATTTAATGACGAGAAATCCTTTGTCACAATCCTACTGAAGTTCTATGACAAGGTGACAACAGTAAGAAAAGAGAGAGAGGCAGGGA
The DNA here is from genome assembly GCF_038502225.1 of Cherax quadricarinatus. NCBI lineage: Eukaryota > Metazoa > Arthropoda > Malacostraca > Decapoda > Parastacidae > Cherax > Cherax quadricarinatus. The sequence continues at coordinate 117,263 of NW_027195739.1, forward strand.
TAACAGATAGGGCACTGCAGTCGATCCGAGAATACGTGACGTTAAGCATTAGCTAGTCATGGTACGTGATGAGATGTCAGAGTGGGCGCCTGTGACGAGTGGGGTTCCACAGGGGTCAGTCCTAGGACCGGTGCTGTTTGTGGTATATGTGAATGACATGACGGAAGGAATACAATCAGAAGTGTCCCTGTCTGCAAACGTAGAGAAGTTAATGAGCAGAATTTGATCGGAGGAGGATCAGGCGGAACTACAAAGGAACCTGGACAAGCTGCAAGCCTGGTCTACCAACTGGCTTCTGGAGTTCAACCCCCTCTAAGTGCAAAGTCATGAAGATTGGGGAAGAGCAAAAAAGATTGCAGACAGAGTACAATTTACGTTTAACTAAAATTATTAAACCTAGACACTTTCTTGTTATTAAACTTCTCAACCTTTAATAGTTTATTTTTAATTCATTCATTTGTAATCCAAAAGCGATATGAGAAGCCCAGTTTAGTACAGGATAATTGGTCTTCGATTGAATTCTTACTAATGACCTGCTACAAAGCAAAGCACTGGTTTGGTAATAGAGTTGTGGATGAGTGGAACAAACTCCCGAGTACAGTTATTCAGGCTAAAACGTTGTGTAGTTTTAAAAATAGGTTAGATAAATACATGAGTGGGTGTGGGTGGGTGTGAGTTGGACCTGACTAGCTTGTGCTGCTGGGTCTGGTGCCGTGCTCCTTCCTTGATTGGAGGTGACCAGACTGGGTGGGTCATTGGGCTAATCCTGGGGAGGTCATTGGGCTAATCCGGGAAGGGGGGCGCATGGACCTGCTCCGCATGGGTCAGTAGGCCTGTTGCAGTGTTCCTTCTTTCTTATGTTCTTAAAAACAAAACAGGTTAGATTTCAGAGGAGGATTAACAAGTTGACCTTCTAGCATTCTCTGGTAGACGTCTGTGCTAATAGATGTGGCATTTTGTACCACATAGATCTTGTATATAATTTATTCGGAGGTCATTTCCAGTTATCGTGATGTATTTGGGAAGGTGCTCACGTGTGTTGAGAAAACTTTGGTGGGCTGCAGTGCAAATTTGCTAATAAATTTGATAAATTTGACTTCCATTACAGCGTTTGTTTCGACGACTTGATTTCGGACACTTTGGTAAATTCTTTCTGGATACTTTGCACTTTAGCAGTACACGGATATTCCAGGATAGTTCTCATCGCTCCATGCTCCAAATATTCATTCCATCCAAGCTTTCCGTCTGAGATATGAGCAAGCAGGTGTGCGGCGAAGTCACCTTAAATTCTGTTGAAGAAGCTTAATATCTGCCTTGAAATCTTAATACAAGTCTGTTGTAATAAATTCAAAGATAGGGTCTTCCAATTCGAGATATCTGGATCCAGAAATTTAATCAAATCTAGAACAGCAACGAAGTTGTTTTAGATTTTTACACAAATTCTACCCTATCTAAGGCATACTACCACCCCCCAGGATGCCACCCACAACAGTTGACTCATTTCAAAATACCTACTAATTACGAGGTGAACGAGACAACCGGTATAAGGAAACATGCCCAAGGTGTCCACCCTTGAAGGGGATCGAGCTATATATGTGTGAGTTGAGTGCAATGTCAACCGAGCCACGGGACACCTCTTGGGATGATAATGACAGAGGCGGAATGTTTTATTCAGTATTCATTAGCTCATACAGATAATCTACACCTACGTGCCTGTATAAAATATTCTCTATTATGTTCAATAAATATTAGATTTCGAGTACATTATTTTTAAAAAGGAGGATAAATTTTTAAACGTGGATTTCAAACGACGTCTATAAGATCTTGTGAACGAGTTGAGTTGCTGAGTAATGTGTTCGAGTGGTTGTTGCAAATTAGCTCTTAATGTCTAGTTTTTCTAATAGGGGCCATATTAGAAATGACAACAATCGTAAAGTATGTTGTTTCAGCAACAGCTTGTAGTAGTACAGAATTATGTAAGATTTAGCCAACACTGATGAATTTGGGTACAAAATTCGGTTTAGCAAATCATTTTCTTAGCAGAAAAGGCAATCATGAATGATTGAACTGCCTTTGCATACCATTCAGGAAAGCATTTATTAAGAACATAGAATAAAGGTGGACCGAGAACACCTTCCTGGGGGAAGGAGGGGAGAGGGTTTTCTAATTCAAAGTATTAAGTTACACTGCCATTTCTCTAGATTGTAGAACAACACAGGATTTCTTTTGGGATAGACATCATTTGATCCAACGGAGAAGATACCCGTCTACTTCTATTCTGGCAGGTTCATTAATGGCAACATGTCGGTTAACTATATTAAATATATCTTTGAAGTATAGAAGGTAGTAAATGAGGTGTCAGTATATATGATGAGAATGGTGGATGTGAAATGACGCACATAGTTTCCATGAATTAAACCATGGGACTCAGACAGAAATTATTTCAGTTTCAGACAATATTAAGAACTCTCCTCTCTAATATATTACACAGATATTAAGAGATATTAGGCAGAACGCATTATATTCACTGCGTTTAGGGACTTCTACTGTCGCAAAACTCACGTTGTATAATTCAAGTATAATTTCCTGATACTTAGCAGAGTACCATCCTACCTAGGGAAAAAATGTATGTGCTTTTAGTTTCTGCATCGTCGTTTTCAAATACAGTAAAAGGAATATTGCAAGCATCTTCCTTGGGGAGCTTTAAACGAACCAGTCTCTCTGTGGTATCCTACTTAGCATTTTAATTTGTCTGTGTGACAATGGACAGAAGTAATAACTAAAAGTAGTAGGATAAGCATTGACTAACTTATCAACTGTGTTGAGGATAACAGGACAAAACTTTACTAATTTTGCTAACCATAATTCCATATATATATATATATATATATATATATATATATATATATATATATATATATATATATATATATATATATATATATATATGTGTTGCCTATACTGATAGTAGGTAGTCTTGAGAAATAGTTCAATAATATAAATGTCGAAATGCAAAACTCACAGCAGAAAAGAGAAAGAATTAAAACCAGGATACTAAAGTGCTTCCGTAAATAAGAGAAAGTTTAAGGTCGCCCACAATCAACACGTCGTTATTATTATTTAATAATAAGATAAGTTTCTTAATAATAAATTAGTAAATTGTGAATTTTCTGTTTTTTTATTACAATTAACGACAGTTGACTTATTTTGATCACACGGTGGAAGGTCCGTGTATTTAAACCTCAGCAGGAACTTGCAAATAACTCTTAATTACTTTAAAATCGGAGTTCCCTAAATAAATCTTCACACCATGATGCTGAAGTTCTCTGAATTTTCCTAATTTGAGTAGGCAGATGAAGAAACAATTTGTAATATGTGGACTGCAAAAATGATTATATTTGAGGTTATTAGACCTATAAATCTAATTTGTGAGTGAGGATCTTACATGGACTCTTCACTTTTGGAGATCTATGTGCTCTCTTTCTGTGATTTTTTTGGAAGATGGTAATACTACTGGTAATCCATGTTCCGCACCACTGTTATCATCGACGGGATAATAAAAATATTTCAGTATCTAATCAGTCAGTGAGTGTTAAGGAATCAGGTCACAAAATGGCATTCTCCAGCCTTGAGACAGTAGATGCGTCAGCTTTTCATTAAGTTTAAATCAATATACCCCCACACTTTATTTTGACTTCCTTTGATATGCCAGTAAATAAATGCCACCTGTAAATAACACTAATCCTTCTTTTGTGAACTAAGATACATTACAGAGATACATGTAAGTATATATATTATGTCTCATAACAATTGTGACCTCTCTTATTAATACACAGCCAAATTAAAAAATAAAATATGCAATAAAAAAAAATATGTTTTACTGATTCATAATTGTTGAAGGTGGATCATTCTTTATTTTTCTCCTGCAATGAATTACTAAAGGATCTTATCATTACTGGGAAAGGTATCCTCGTCCTAGCACGGATTATTAACGCTTAACGATTGTATGATTGTTCAGTGACCATACTTTTATTACATACGAGCAAAATATAATTTTAATATTAGAGTTGCTGCGAAAATTCCTCATATGACTTAGAAATTAACAAATTACATTGATGATAAATAACATAATTTCCTTTAGTCTGACATATGAAAGCTTGGAAAGGGTTAACTGAATTACACTCAAGCTGATTAAAAATTTTAACCCCTTTCAGTTTACCCTTTCCAGACTTAAATCCTTGAATCCCATCAAGAGTGACTCATGACATAGAACTGGTCACAGAAAGAGGAAATAGGTGATCTTGAGGCAAAATATATTCTTGAATTGAAAAAAAAGCGAGAGACTGTATAGTAAGTGACCAGGAGACGTTGGTCATCTATGTACGATTCCAGTCCACTGGAAGATGTTGTTGCTTTTACATTTTTGGGTTCTGAAAAGTTGACAACCTCTTCCCTAACTCATTCCGATTCGGATCATGATATGACAGAATTACATTGATAGGACAAGGAATAAATGAGGCATCATAATAGGTCATCGCATTACAGTCTTATGCTTTGTCACCATCTTCAACATTTTCATCTCAGTTAAGTACTTGAAAAATATTCATTTACAAGGCACAGTATTGCTATAAAGACGTTTCCAGCGTGGTTCCAGGGCTGCCCAGCTTCAGTGCCGCTCGCTGCATTAATGGCCAGAATACCTAAGAATACCTGCCTTAATGTTAAGGAATTCTGATGTCACAGAAAATCCTATATCCATTTTTGCCATGATGAAAAATTCTTCCACGTTCACTTTCTGGTTATTTCATCTTGAAAATGCAGGAAGTTCTCTTCATGTTTAACTGTTTACATCGAGAGGGCAACTTTCCACTCTACCTGGAAAGCTTACAAGTCATTTTCCCTATTTTTGTGGCAATAGATTATTTTAATAACGCGAAACGGCTTCCCATTTATGTTTAAGACATGAAGTTTCCGAAGCAGACACTTGAAGCAGTCAAAGAAGGAAACTTTGTTATGAAAATATAACCTAAAGGATTTTAATCCAGCTCACTTGGTGCAACTTTTCAGGAAACTTTTCTGGGTGAGTGAAAGGTTGGCATTTTAAATGGTCATAAAGATAAGGGTGGAATGTGGAATAACTATAATTATCGGTACATTTGGTAATTATTTTGTGTGTTTAAAATAGTATATAAGAACATTTTAAACTTTTGAAAATAAATCATTACATTTGAAGAATTT